>NC_138131.1:93599914-93877914 GCF_964188305.1 Podarcis bocagei | reverse complement strand
TTGTATTAATATTTGGTTTTTATGTAGTAGGAAAACTGATAAACCAAATGTTAAGTAGGTACAAATATTATGTCTAAGTAAATAATTTCCCCCCCCCCACACAAACAAAAAAGATAGTTCCCGTCCTCAAGTTTACAATCTCATTGCTAATCCTCTTTGGGTAGTCTGAAAGCTTTTTTTCTTTCTTTTTTAAGGTGGGGGAAACCCGAGATGAAAGTAGTAATGTGTTTAAGCTAAAGTTGAATTGTAATGTTTGTTTATAATGCTTCTGAATTTCATGGACTGGGAAAAGCCTCAATGACCTTGCTCCCAGCCCTCCCCTTGCTGCAAAAAATAAAATAAAAATATCTACAACCACAGGAGTTTTACCCCACATTGCCTTAGATGGCTAAGCTAACATGTTTAATTAGAGAAAAATCATTACTAGCATTTGTTAAGGATTGGAAGTTTCCTATGGACCTTTTGTGTGAAAGAGAAAATGAACTTGCAGTATCTGAATTTGAAGATTGAAAAAAAAAGTACTCTCTTTAACATTCTATTTTCTATAAACCAGTATCATACGTAGCTACTGAGACCCAGAAGTCCTTTTATTCTAGTCTCTCCCTTTAGTTGTTTTCTTTCTTTCCCTTTGTCTTCTACTTTTGTTTTCTCTTTTTCTTGTATTTTCTTCCTTCTGACTTTCTTTCTGCTCTTTCTTAGCTTAAGTAGCTGTTTCAACTCAGTATATTATAAAATATATATTTATAATGAATATTATTTCTGTCTGTCTTAGAATAAGTATCAATCAATAAATACAAACTTTTTTAAAAAAGGATTTTTACACCACAAACTCTTTCCCCAGTGTTCTGTCGCAAACTGTTCCCCCAAGGAAAACACCCTAGCAGTTTCTTGCTGCAGCCCCAGCCCCAGCCCCAGCCCCAGCCCCAAACCTCACCCTGCCAGCCCCACAAATCCCACTCCCAGCCAAGTTCTGTATGCCTCACCCCTTCCTTCTCCTCTATAAGTACCCCGAAGCCTAATTTTCAACAACTGTGTCTTTCCTCAGTTGCTCCTAATCCTGCAGATATCCTCCACCTGCTGTCCAGGGACCCAATACAGCATCTATGCAAGAGGGAAATCCAGAGGCCTGACATCAGCACACCCTGTGGCATGACTGCACAGCCTATAGTGGCAAAGGACTGAGGACCCCCGAAATTTTAAAGAAGGGGTGGGCCCCTTCAAAATTCCCTGGGACAGTGAGACTTTAACACTCCCTATGGTGTGCTTGAGATATCTAGGGGATCAAGGTACTCCCAAAATTTTCAATAGGCGTGGGCCCCCTCAAAATTCCCTGGGATCACACAATGTCAGCACACCCCCATGGTGTGCTTGTGACATATACAGGATGGGGAGGCCAAGGACTCCAAATTTTCAAGGGGGTGCCCCCCTCAAAATGCCCTGGAGCGGTGTGATGTCAGCACATGCCATCTAAGGGGACATGGGCTGAGGGCCCCCAATATGTTGAAGGGCCCCCTCAAATTTCCTGTGGTCATGCAGTTTCAGCACACCACATGGTGTTCTTGTGCCATCTAGGGGGGCATGGGCTGAGGGGTCCCAAAATGTTGAAGCACCCCCCAAAATTCCCTGGGGTCATGCAATTTCAGCACACCCCATGTTGTGCTCATGCCGTCTAGGGGGACATGGGCTGAGGGCCCCCAAAATGTTGAAGGGTCCCCCTCAAAATTCCCTAGGGTCATGTCATGCAATTTCAGCACACCACATGGTGTTCTTGTGCCATCTAGGGGGGCATGGGCTGAGGGGTCCCAAAATGTTGAAGGGCTCCCCTCAAAATTCCCTGGGGTTATGCAATTTCAGCACACCCCATGTTTGGATGCTCCTAAATTTCGAGACTTAAGAGAATTATTGGGTCTCAAGCCTTTGACTTAAGGAGGAGTGTTGGGATTCGCAGGATACTGGGTAAGTCTGCAGGCTTCAAGTGGACGTGGACGCCATATCCAAGGAATTTCCGGGGGGGGGGGGTTGGGAAATTGGGATAGTATACGCCCCCCCCCCATTGCTCTACAGCTTGACCACGCAGTACGCCCTGTCAGGCTCAAGGCCCGCCGGGTCCCGTTTGCCTTGAAACCTCATATAGACGAGGAATTGGACCGGCTCGTGGAGCAAGGAGTGCTGGAGCCGGTGCCTAATGCCCCCTGGGAAACCCCAATCCTCACACCCGTCAAGCCTAATGGTTCGGTCCGCATCTGCGCAGACTACAAATGTACCATAAACAAGGCCCTCACGGCCCACGCATACCCAGTGCCAGTGGTCAGCCATGTCCTTGCCACCCTGGCTGGGTCAAATTTTTTTGGCAAGCTGGACTTGGCCCAAGCATATCAACAGCTGCCACAGCAGAGGCACAGACTGTGATGCACAGAGGAGCGTTCAGGGTAAAGCGGCTGCAATTCGGTGTCAGCGTGGCATCAGGAATATTCCAGAATCTAATGGACTCTCTCCTTAAAGGGATTCCTGGCGTCACCCCCTTCTTCGATGATGTGTTGATTGCTGGGCCCACACCAGAGGAGTTTGAGGACCGCCTCCGCACCGTTCTGCAGCGTTTCCAGACGGCGGGTCTCAAGGTGAAGCGGGAAAAATGTCTACTAGGAGTACCTCAGGTGGACTTTCTGGGATTTATGGTGGACGCAGAAGGGGTCCACCCAACTGGGGACAAGGTATGGGCCATTTGTGATGCCCCAGCGCCCAAGAGCAAGACTGAACTTCAGGCCTTCTTGGGACTATTGAACTTTTACCATTCCTTCCTTCCCCACAAGGCGGCGGTAGCGGAGCCCCTACACAGACTCCTGGACAAGCGGGCCCCTTGGGTGTGGGGCCAGCGCCAGGAGGCCGCATTCCAGGCAGTCAAGGACTTGCTTGTCTCAAACGCGGTCTTGGCACACTTCGACGAGAGGCTGCCGGTGGTGCTAGCATGCGACGCCTCGCCCTATGGCATCGGCGCTGTCCTGGGACACCAACTCCCGGATGGAAGAGAGGTACCGGTGGCATACTTTTCCCAGACACTCAACGCAACCGAGCGGAACTACGCACAAATCGACAAGGAGGGTCTGGCAATCGTGAAGGGAGTAAAAAAATTCCATGATTTCTTGTACCCTTTACCGTGGTGACTGACCACAAGCCGTTGCTTGGCTTGTTTGCCCCCGAAAATCAGACCCCCCCAAGTGCTGTCTCCTCGCGTCCTCAGGTGTGTTAGGATATTTCCGTTCCACCTTAAAAGGGAGCAGGCTTTGGGAGTAACAGAGTCTGTGCATGTCCTGTTCACAGGATGTTTATGTTTGCTGTATTCCTTTCGGTTTTGCCAGTTAGTCAGAGACGCTGACTGAGAATGGACGTGTTTTCTTTGTTCTGTTCATGTTCTAAATAAAGTCTGTAAATATGCTCTTCTGCTCTTCTGCGGTGCAAGCTTTTGGCTGTGCTTTTATCTGCTGATAAACAGTGTACACAAGCCTGGAATGTGGCAATCCGTTTCCAGAACGGCTTCGTGTCGCTAACTGCTGGATCTGCCTGAGCTACGGGAGATTGATGGACGTCCGACTGCCAGCTTGGGGGCTCATGATGGACACTATCTCCCTGGCAGTTTCCCAACAACAAGGTTATGGGCCCAGATTCACAGCAGCACCTACAGAAGAGTAAAAGCTGCAACAGACTGCGTTTGAGGTATGTTGGGGGAAAAGCGAAAGGAAGGGACGCTTTTCTGTTTTACCTCGGCAAGGAGTCTTTGATCTCCGGCAAGGCTTAATTGGCCTGGGAGCTGAGCCAAAGAGACTTCGTGATTAATGGCTGCCAAGATAACGAGTCTCTGAAGATAAATAAAGGCTCACGGCTCAAATAAAAGCTGGAATGGAGTTTTTCCAAGCTTCTGGAGATGCTCAGTGCCCTAAGTTGGATGGGCAGAATTATGAAACCTGGGCAAAATGGTGTGAGAGTTTGCTGCGTCAGTTTGGGGTATGGCATACCGTGAGTGAGCCCCCCCCCCCAGTTCCTCTGACAGAGAGATGGAAAACCGCTGATTCGAAAGCGATAGACGTAATAGTCCTATCCGTATCTCTTGAGGAAATTAAGACGCTGGCTGGCAACACCACTGCACGTGGGATGTGGAATGCTTTGATGAAAGCTCACAAGGCAAAAATCCCAGCCCAGAGTTTGACTGCATCGGAGGTCCTAGCTGTTTCCCAGAATGCGGGTGATTGCAGGGATGCTGAGGGCACCGGTTGCAAGCTGCAGGGGGAGCTGACCGTCACGTCATCCCAGGCAGCATACCAGCCTCCAGGGGGAGCCAAGGAGTCGGCAGCTGAGAGCTCTGTTTCTCGTGAGAACCAAGGTCAACGCCTTTGCAGAGGCCGGAAAGGCAAAGGTAAACACAGGCAGGCGCCTGCAGATGGCGAGGAGCAGAGGGAGGGTGAAGAGCCTGCGCCAGGGAAAAACAAAGCGATGTTTGCTGGCACAGCTTCACCAAAGGCTAAAGGCACGTCTGCTGACCAGAAGCAGGGGGGCAAGCTGCAAAAGCCCACGGCAGTGGAAAACAAGGTTATATTTGCTGGCACAGCTTCACCAAAGGCTAAAGGCACGTCTGGTGGCCAGGAGCAGGAGCAGGGGGGCAAGCTGCAAAAGCCCACATCGGTGCAAAACAAGGGTTTGCTTGCTGTAAGGACTGCTCCAACAGCCAAAGGCAGCTTTGTTGTTGATTCAGGCTGTACGCGCCACATTTCGAAGGATCGCCATCTCTTTATCTCCTTCAAGCCTCAGGAAGGTGAGATCCACCTGGCTGATGGAAGGACGTTGCAAATTGCAGGAGAAGGGACTGTGAAACTTGCAAGTCTGCACACAACCATCAGTAATGTACTTTTTGTTCCAGGAGCGACGAGCAACTTGCTTAGCGTCCCACAGCTTACTGGGCGTGGTTTTCAGATTTCTTTCAAGAGGAGCGTCTGTGTCATCAGTAAAGGCAAAGAGGACTATTTGCATGCAAAGTTTATGGATGGTTTGTTCCATATAACTTATGATGACACTGCTGTTGTGAATAATGCTGATTCTTGTTGTGTTGCACAAACTAACAAAGTTCTTCATGCAGGTTGCATTCACGATGCGCATCGAAGGTTTTGTCACCTCTCTTGAAAGGCACTGGCCAAGATGCCAGAGGTGGTTGAGGGTTTGAACATCAAACCCTGTAAATTTCACATGAAGTGTGTATCTTGTGCAGAGAACAAGGTGAAGGTTGCTCCAAAAAGGCAAGGAGTCTAGCAGGCAGGCTTCCAAACCCTACCAGCTAGTGCATGCGGACCTGGTTGGGCCACTTGCGCCCTCTATAGGAGGAGCAAGGTACTTCATGATTCTGATTGATTCTTTTCCCAGGTACATTCATGTGTTTTTGCTCGAACAGAAATCGCAAGCGTTTCTGAAGTTTAAGGCATTCTGTGCTTGGTTGGAGAATGTGCACGGTAAACGTATTTCTTGTTTGTTTACTGATCGGGGCGGGGAGTTCACTTCTCAGCAGTTTGAAGCTTTCCTGACTGAGAAGGGAATCCAGCATGACATGTCAACGCCCAGATCGCCATGGATGAATGGGCTTGCGGAGAGAGCAAATCAGACATTGCTGCAAGGAATAAAAACCCTGTTGCATGATGCCAATCTCCCTGATAAGTTTTGGGGGGAAGCTTTGGGGAATTTGGTTTACTCCTTTAATCGCAGATTGTCATCACCCATTGGTTGTACCCCCTATGAGAAGATGTTTGGCCAGAAACCCAACATCAAGCACATGAAAATCTTTGGTTCTGACATGTGGGTACGCACACAAGAAACCAACAAGCTTGGGAAGCGTGGGGCACATGGTTTGGTCATGGGGTACGAAAAAGGTGCATACAGAGTATGGATGACTAACTCTAAGTCCATTAAATTCACAAGGAGTGTTGAGTACAATCCTAAGTGGGGGGAAAATGTGGGAATTTTCCAGAGTTACCCAGAGGAGGATGAAGGTGATGTCAAGCAAGCAGCTAAAGATGAGAAAGCTGCTGCTGCTGCTGCTGATGAGGATGAGGATGATGATGATGATGAGGATGATGATGATGATGATGATGATGATGATGATCAGAGTTCGGATTCCAGTTCAGTGGGCGGCGCTGCTGCTGCTGCTGGTGTCAGTGACAGTGATGACACAGCAGACTACAAGAGCGCACAGGCCTCAGTCAGACCATCTGATGCGTCTGACAATGAACTGGAAGAACCACTGTTCACCATTGGTCATTTTTCTTCTAAGAAAGAGGAGATGAGTCCAGAAGACTTGCGTCTAGTACGTAGGTCTGAAAGGGCGACCAAGGGCAGACCTCCAAAGAGGTATGCTGATGAGTTTGCTAAGACAGCAACTGCTGTTCTTAGTAGCTCAGAGAAGGTGTGGGAACCTTCAAGCTTCAAAGAGGTTCAGGAGTTAACCTCTAAAGATGCTGAGCCTTGGCTTAATGCCATGAAGGCTGAAGTTGATTCCTTGAACAGGAACCGAACTTGGGAACTGGTACCGGTAGTCCCAGGAATGAGACTGGTTGGCAGCAAATGGGTCTTCAAGGCCAAGACAGACCAGAATGGCAAGGTAGTCAGACACAAAGCCAGATTGGTTGCCAGAGGTTTTTCACAGGTACCAGGACAGGATTACCATGAGACCTACTCTCCCACAGTCAAATATGAGAGCATTCGGCTGATGCTCAAGATCGCTGCGGAGGAGAAACTGCATGTTTCCCACCATGACATTAATACAGCTTTTTTGTACGGGGTTTTGGGGGAGGAGCTGTACATGCTTCCACCTGATGGGATGGAGATACAGAAGGGAATGGTCTGTTGTCAGAGCTGCTTGAAGATCCTAGCTCACAGAGGATCACGCTAGCCAGCGATCATTAAGTAAAAGTCTTTATTGAATTGCAGTTTCCATTCTCACGCTGCTGCGCGCAACTCTACGTCTAGTAGCTAGATCGGCGAAGCTCCGTCTGAGTCTCCGCCCCTTGTGCACCAACTTAATATCCTAGCCCTGCTCCACCTTTTCCGCCTGACTGTCCTCCTCTGGGTCCCTCTACCCCCCGGGGTTTCTTCCTTCCTGGATTCTTCTGACGCTGACCCGGACCCTCCTGCCTCCTTGCGCCGGGCTTTAGGACCTGGTTCCCTTTCCGGGCTGCTTACTGCGCCGCCTTCCTCTGCATTTGAACTTGGCGCGCGCGCCCAACCTTCCACTCTCCTCTTAACCGTTTCTTCGCTCCCCGATGGAGGTGTGGCCACTCCTGACTCATGCCCTCCCTCCTGTGGTGAGCTGCCAGCGCTTGCCCCCTGGCTCCCTTCTTCTTCCCTGCTCCCTGGCGGTGACGCTGGTCCCGATTTCCAACTGCTCTCCCCTGAGTCCCCTCTGGCTCTATCTTCCTGGGGTGCCCCCCTAGACTCCCCCCTTGCCCTGGCCACTGGTGCTCCTTTCTGTGAATCCTCTGATTCACTGGAAAGACTAGGAGATCTCGGGTCGTCGTCATCACTCATCTTTTCTTCTGCCTCCTCCCCTTCGCTCTCTGTTTCCTCCCTTGGCCTTGCCTCTGCTCCTAAATCCCTGACATCCATCCCCCCCTCGAAGCCCCCCATTCCCCCCTCCCCTCCTTCCGGTGCTGGAGCTGGGTGCTGCTGTTGCAAAGGGACGAACGTCGGATATCGTTCGCTTCCCGTGGCGGGCCTCCATCTGAAGTCTCGCGGGTCTTCCTCCCTGCTCTCGTCGACGACGGTCACCTCCGCTTCCATCTCTGTGCCGCCGTGCTCGAAACCAGGGTCGTCCCCGAAAACGTCCATGTCCGTTTCTCCCTCACTTCCTCCTGGCGGCGTTGCTCGTCCTGGGCCTTCCAGCCACCTTCTGCGGAACTGCTCCTCTGGTCTATCGTCCCACCAATACGAGGGTTCTGATGCAGATCCCGAGGGTGACCCCTCCGGGGAACGGACGTCTTGTGTCGGGTCCTCTTCCGAGTCGAACCCCCGGAAAGTGCTGGCCGAAAGCGTGGGCGTGAAAAGCCAGTCGTCGAAAAAGTCTGCTGGCATAGGTCTATGTGGGAAGAGGGCATGAAACTCGTCTTTGAGTAGAGGTTCGTCCAAGGCGTAGCCCGGCACCCAGCTGTTCGCACTGGCCGGGGTGCCCTCTTTGGCGAGAAGGTATTCTACCCCCTCCTCCCCCCATCTGGAGTCCAAAATCTCCGTGACTTCGTTGATGCGCTCCTTCTGTGCCACTCCCGCGTGCCCTGTTCTGTCTCTGACCGGACTCGGCGCCGTTCCGGGTTCCTGGAACCTGTGCGGTGCCTTGTAGGGAGTGAGCACCGATCTGTGGAACACCGGATGCATTCTGGAACCCTCCGGAAGTGCCAGTCTGAAAGCTACCGGGTTGACCTGCTCTTCGACTTGGTAGGGCCCCAGTTGTTTATGCCCTAGTTTCTTCTTGGCCAACGACCTGGCCGGCACTGCGTGGGCTGCTAACCAGACCCAGTCTCCCACGTGGAGCTCTTCGCCAACCCTTCTGTGTCTGTCCGCTTGTACCTTGTATGCGTGTTTGGCCAGCTCCAGGTGGCGCCTCAGCTGATCGTGGACTTCCTGCAGCTCCGACGCGAACGCATCTGCCGTCTGCGGCTCCCCCTCCCCCATTCTTTCCAGTCCCGGGAAGGTTCTGGGGTGCCTCCCGTTGTTGGCGAAGAACGGCGTGACCCCCGTGGACACGTGCTTCGTGTTGTTGTAGGCGAACTCGGCAAGCGGCAGGTAATCCACCCACGTCGCAGGCTGTTGATTCGCATAGCATCTCAGGTACTGCTGCATGATGGCATTGACCCGCTCCGCTTGCCCGTTGGTCTGCGGGTGTCTCGCCGACGCCAGGTTGATCTTGACGTTCAGGAAGCCCATCAGCTTCTGCCAGAAATTCGAGATGAACTGCCGCCCGCGGTCGGACAGAATAGACCGTGGCAGACCGTGAACCTTGAACACGTGGTCTATGAACAGTTTGGCGGTTTGCTCCGCCGTGGCCACCTTAGCACACGGAATGAAATGGGCCATCTTGGAAAACAGGTCCACCACCACCAGCACTGCCGTCTTGCCCCTCGAGCTGGGCAGATCTGTGACAAAGTCCAGAGCCACCCTTTCCCAAGGTTCGACCGGAGTTTGCAGCGGTTCCAACAGTCCGGCCGGCGGTCTGTGCACTGGTTTGGCCCTCTGGCAGGTGTCACACCTCGCCACGTAGTCTGCGACCTCCCCTCTCATTCCAGGCCACCAGAAATCCCTGGCTACTAATTCCACCGTCTTCTCCTTGCCAAAGTGCCCGGCCGTGGGCGCGTCGTGCAGCTGCTGCAGCACCTTGGCGCGAAGGTCGTCTCCCGGCACGTAGATGGCCCCTTTACGGATGAGCAATCCATCTCGTAGCTGGAAACCGTCGGCCACAGCCTTGCCCCTTTGCACCTCTGCCATCTTTGCTTGCGCGAAGGAGTCATCCTGCAACGCTCGTCGCACCGCCTCCAGGTCCACGGTGGCCGCGGCGCATGCCCATACTGTTGGTGCGAAGATGTGCATGGCTGCCGCTGGCGTTGCGTCCTCCAGATACTGTGGCTTACGGGAGAGGGCGTCCGCCATGATGTTAGTGTCCCCCGGGACATACTCTATGCGGAAGTCGAAGTTCGCAAAAAACTCAGCCCAGCGTATCTGCCTCTGGTTTAGGAACTGTGCCGTGCGCCAGTGCTCCAGATTCTTGTGGTCCGTGCAAACCTGCACCGTGTGCTTGGCGCCGATCAGGAAGTGCCGCCACGCTTTGAACGCTGCATGAATGGCCAGCAACTCCCTGTCCCAGATGGTGTAGTTCTGCTCGGACTTGCTGAGCTTCCTGGAGTAAAACGCTCCCGGTCGCCACACCCCCTGCTGGTCCTTTTGCAGCAGGACCGCCCCCACGGCTCTGTCCGAGGCATCTGTCTCCACCCTCATCGGCCTGCTGGGGTTGACGTGAAGCAGCTGCTCTTCCGACGCGAAGAGACGCTTGAGTGCCTGAAAGGACTGCTCCGCCTCCTCCGTCCAAACGAACTTCTTTTTCTTGGAGCTAAGCGTGTCTGTGATGGCCGCTGTCTGCATAGCGAAGCCCTTGATAAACTTGCGATAGAAGTTCGCAAAGCCGACAAACCTTTGGACCTCTTTCCGGTTGCGTGGGCTCTTCCAGTCCAATACCGCTCGAACCTTGGCGCTGTCCATGGCGAGCCCCTTGTCAGACAACTTGTAGCCCAGAAAATCCACCTCCGTCACGTCGAATTGGCACTTCTCCAGCTTGGCGTAGAGCCTATGTTGCTTTAGTCTGGTCAGCACTTCCTTGACGTGCCTGTCATGCTCCTGCTGCGATTCCGAAAAGATCAGGATGTCATCTAAGAAACAGACGCACGTCTTGTAGAGAAGTCCCGCCAACACGTGATGCATGAAAGCTTGAAAAACGTGGGAGCCATTTTGCAGTCCAAAAGGCATAACTCTGTATTCGTAGGTACCCAGTGGCGTGAACATGGCCGTCTTCCACTCATCCCCCTCCCGCATGCGAATGAGGTTGTACGCCCCTCGCAGGTCTAATTTGGTGAACACTTTTCCCTTCCGCACCTTCGCCAGGAGGTCGTCGATTCGGGGCATGGGGAAGTCCGACGGCTTGGTCACACTGTTTAAAATGCGATAGTCCACGACCAGTCTTTTTTGGGGCGTGTCTCGCTTTTTAACAAAGAATACAGGACTGCCCCCCGCTGCCTTGGACTCTCGGATGAAACCGCGCTCCAAATTATGATCGATGAACTCTTTGAGTTCCTGCAGCTCGTCCTCCGACATGGAATACAGTTTCCCTTTAGGCAGCGCCGCCCCCGGCAGCAGGTCAATTTTGCAGTCATATGGTCTGTGAGGGGGTAGCCTGTCCGCCTCCTTCTCGCAGAAAACTTCCAAAAATTCTGCGTACTTGTGGGGAATCGCTTGCAGCGTGCCTAGCAGCAGCTGTGACTCCTCTTCCTCTCCTTCCTGCCGGTGCATGATGCAGTGTTCAGCACAAAAGGAAGAGCCGAAGACCAGCTGCCTCTGGTACCAAGCCAGCGTTGGGCTGTGCTTGTCCAGCCAACTCATTCCCAATACAATGGGCGTATCCGATAGTTGAGTGACATTGAAGCTGATGATTTCTTTGTGATTCCCAAGTCGCATCGCCATAGGCGGCGTCTGCTTCACCACTTGCCCCCCTAGCAACTCCCTGCCATCCACCGTGACAACCTGCAGGGGCAGTGTGGCCGGCAGCAACTGTATAGCGTGCCGGTCTACAAAGTCTTGCCCTATAAAGTCCGCATTGCTTCCCGAGTCCACTGTGATGGGCACGTCCATGGTGATTCCATTGGGCAGCTGGAGAGATGCGGTGAGCCTCACCACTGGTTTGGGCGGGAGGGGGTTCACGGGCTGTAAAATCTCTGGGGACTGCGGCACTAACACGTCTGGCTGGGCCCCAGGGCCTCTTCCTCCAGCCAGACTGCTTCGTTTCCCTGCTGTGTTCCTCCTTGCTGCGTTGCTGCAGTCACCATTGCCGAGGCTGCAGTGAGCTTGTGGAGCCTCTGGGGACACTCTTTCGCCATATGCCCTGGCTCCTCACAGACGTAACACTTCCTGTTCCCTCTAGGAGGCTTCGCTTTCACTGCTGCCGGTGCTAGGGCTCTGGTTGCTGACTGAGCCCTTGCACCTCCAACCTCCATAGGTTCGGCTCCTCCTCCTGGCGGAGGCGTGGATTGCGCCCGCGCTGCTTCTCTGGGAAGGAAGGAGGGGCCCCTGGCTGGTTCGCGCCCTCCACGCCCTTCGTCCCTGCTCCACGGGCGTTCTTCCAGCCTCACCCCCACTGCCAGTGCCCTCTGAACGACCTCCTGGGTGGTTCGGGGTCTCTCCCCCCTCGCGATCTCATCTTTAATCGAGCTGTGCAACCCCTCCCAAAAGAGGTCTCTTACAGGGGCCGAATCTCTGTCCCATTCCAGGGCACTGACCAAGGCGAAAAAGCGGGCATGGTACTGCCTGACGCTGGCCCTCCCTTGTCTTAGCCCATGCACCTCCTTCCGGGCAAGATCCACGTCAATGCTTGATAAAAAACACCCATCCATCGCTTTAATAAAGGCATCTGCATTCTGGAGCGCCGGATCCTTATCTCTCCATAAATTGCGTAGCCATGCTTTAGCATCCCCATGCAAATGAGACATGATGAATCCCACTCTCTCTTGCTCATCTCTAAAGTCTTTATGCAGCAGTTGCAGTGCGCACAGTACGTCTGCTCTAAAGTTGGGATACTGTTGCAGGTTCCCATCGAAGTGAGAGACCAGCCCGCCTGTGCGTCTCGCCAACCCAATTCCCTCCTGCCGGGGTGTCTGCTTTGTCAGCACATCTAACCTGACCTGGAGATCCCTGCAGGCGGCAGCTGCCTCCTCCTCTCTCTTCCTGGATGCGAGAGCCTCGGCATTCAGTTGTGCCACTGCTTTTCTGAGTTCCTCTATCTGCTGCTCAGCCGTCATGTCGTCTGCCGTTCGTGAGCTCGCTAGTGGGCACCTGCTTCTCTCCCCTCCTCGAGGTTGTAGATGCCCACAATTGAGTGAGACGGAGCTTACTGTCAGAGCTGCTTGAAGATCCTAGCTCACAGAGGATCACGCTAGCCAGCGATCATTAAGTAAAAGTCTTTATTGAATTGCAGTTTCCATTCTCACGCTGCTGCGCGCAACTCTACGTCTAGTAGCTAGATCGGCGAAGCTCCGTCTGAGTCTCCGCCCCTTGTGCACCAACTTAATATCCTAGCCCTGCTCCACCTTTTCCGCCTGACTGTCCTCCTCTGGGTCCCTCTACCCCCCGGGGTTTCTTCCTTCCTGGATTCTTCTGACGCTGACCCGGACCCTCCTGCCTCCTTGCGCCGGGCTTTAGGACCTGGTTCCCTTTCCGGGCTGCTTACTGCGCCGCCTTCCTCTGCATTTGAACTTGGCGCGCGCGCCCAACCTTCCACTCTCCTCTTAACCGTTTCTTCGCTCCCCGATGGAGGTGTGGCCACTCCTGACTCATGCCCTCCCTCCTGTGGTGAGCTGCCAGCGCTTGCCCCCTGGCTCCCTTCTTCTTCCCTGCTCCCTGGCGGTGACGCTGGTCCCGATTTCCAACTGCTCTCCCCTGAGTCCCCTCTGGCTCTATCTTCCTGGGGTGCCCCCCTAGACTCCCCCCTTGCCCTGGCCACTGGTGCTCCTTTCTGTGAATCCTCTGATTCACTGGAAAGACTAGGAGATCTCGGGTCGTCGTCATCACTCATCTTTTCTTCTGCCTCCTCCCCTTCGCTCTCTGTTTCCTCCCTTGGCCTTGCCTCTGCTCCTAAATCCCTGACATCTGTAAACTGCGGAAATCCTTATATGGTCTCAAGCAGAGTGCCAGGTGTTGGAACACAAAACTCACTGAGACATTGCTTTCTCTAGGTTTTCACCAGGGCAAAGCTGATCCATGTGTGTTTGTCAAGGAGGAGGGACAAAACAAACTGTATTGTTTATGTTTTGTTGATGATCTTCTGAAGTTTTGGAAGAATCAGGCTTTTTATCAAAGCACCCTAGCTCAGCTGAAGGAGCACTTTGACATGAAGGATCTTGGTGAGGTATCCAACTATCTTTCTCTGCAGGTGGAGAAAGACCAAGCAGGTAATTTTCTGGTACACCAAACACAGAAAATTGCTGTGGTTGAATTTGGTTGATGCAAACCCAGCAGACACACCGATGGTGACAGGTTACCAGGTAGACAGTACTGCTGAAGCGTTTTCTGACACAACGCTGTACAGATGCATTCGAGGCAAGATGAATTTCATTGCCAGATGTTCAAGACCTGACATAGCTGTAAGCTGTAATCTGCTTAGCAGACATGCCAACAATCCTACGGTTCAGGATTGGAAAGCTCTGAAGCGCATAGCCCGCTATTTGAAAGGGACTATGCACTACAGGCTGAGGTTCACCAGTCAAAAGACTGGAGGTCTTGAAATCTTTGCAAGTTTTGGAAGTGACACCACGGATGGTACAAGCACTTCTGGAGTATGCTACATGTACAACCACTGCCTGTTTGACTGGTTGTGCAAGAAGCAGACAACAGTGAGCCTAAGTTCCTGTGAAGCAGAACTCAATGCTCTGTCATTTTCACTCATGGATTGTGAATGGTTGATGCAACTGTTTAAGGACATCAGAGTGTCTGTGAAATGTCCTGTACAAGTGTATCAAGACAATAGATCGTGTTTGGCTTTGCTGAACTCGGAGAGTTGCAAGCAGAGAACCAAGTACTTGCAGATTAAGCTACATCGTGCAAGAGAGTGTATTCAGAAAGGACTGATTCAGGTGTCCTACATGCCAGGAAATGAAATTCCTGCTGATCTGTTGTCTAAGGTTGTTAACAGAGAACAACTTAAGGTTTATGTACAAAAGTTGCAATTGGGTGAACCACAGGTACTACAGGTTACACGGAAAGGGGGAGGATGTTAGGATATTTCCGTTCCACCTTAAAAGGGAGCAGGCTTTGGGAGTAACAGAGTCTGCGCATGTCCTTCACAGGATGTTTATGTTTGCTGTATTCCTTTCGGTTTTGCCAGTTAGTCAGAGACGCTGACTGAGAATGGACGTGTTTTCTTTGTTCTGTTCATGTTCTAAATAAAGTCTGTAAATATGCTCTTCTGCTCTTCTGCAGTGCAAGCTTTTGCCTGTGCTTTTATCTGCTGATAAACAGTGTACACAAGCCTGGAATGTGGCAATCCGTTTCCAGAACGGCTTCGTGTCGCTAACTGCTGGATCTGCCTGAGCTACGGGAGATTGATGGACGTCCGACTGCCAGCTTGGGGGCTCATGATGGACACTATCTCCCTGGCAGTTTCCCAACTTGCCAACTTCAATTTTCCTTGCCAGCTACCAGTATGCACTGATTCACCGCCCTGGGAAGGCGATGGGTCATGCGGACGCCCTCAGCAGGCTACCACTACCGGAAACAGGCCCCGACCCAGCACCTGCACAAGAGGTTATGAGCCTGGAGCTACTTCCCGACCGCCCCATTCAGTCACAAGAAGTTGCACACCATTCCAAGAAAGATAGGGTCATCTCCCGGGTCCTGGACTGGGTGTGGAGGGGATGGCCCAGCAGCAGCCCTGGGCCAGAATTCGCCGGCTACACAACCCACAAACATAAACTGTCGGCCCACAAGGGGTGCCTGTTATGGGGAAGCAGGGTCGTTGTTCCCCAGCCCCTCCGAAAAAGGGTCCTCAGAGCCCTACATGAGACACACCCAGGGGTAGTGAGAATGAAGGCCCTTGCCAGGAGTTATGTGTGGTGGCCGGGGATCGACGGAGAGATAGAGGCCTGGGTCAAACACTGCCAGGCCTGCCAAGAATCCCACCCAGATCCCCCAAGGGCCCCAGTCCAGTCCTGGGAGTCCGCCCGAGCACCATGGTCACGCCTGCATGTGGACTTCGCTGGCCCCTTTCAGGGGAAAACGTTCTTCATAGTGGTGGACTACTACACCAAATGGCTGGAAGTCGCACTGGTACCATCCACTTCCACGTCCGCAGCCATCCGGGTACTACGCAGGCTGTTTGCAACCCACGGGCTCCCTGACACTCTCGTCTCAGACAACGGGACCGCATTTACATCAGGAGAATGCCAAACCTTCACAGCGCAGAACGCCATCCGCCACATCCGTTCGGCGCCGTTCCACCCTGCCACCAATGGCCAAGCAGAACGCATGGTGCGGACCACCAAGGACACCCTTCGCCACATGACGCAAGGGGACTGGGAGTACTGCCTTGCCACATTCCTTCTAGCACAGCACAGCACCCCCAGCTCAACGACTGGCCGGAGCCCCGCTGAACTACTAATGGGTCGGCGCCTTGCAATCAGATTGGACCGCCATCTCCCCGATAGAGCTCAGGATGAGGTAGTGGTGGGGGAAGGCAGGAACCCCCAGACCTTCGTGGCCCAGGACCCAGTGTACGCAAAGAATTTTGGGGCAGGCCCAGCATGGGTACCCGCCACAGTCACCAGGGTCGCTGGCCCCGTGTCGTACGAGGTGCTAACGGCGACGATTCCCGGGAGAAAACCAGGAGGAGGACAGGTCAGAGGAGTCCCAAGGGAACAGTGGGGAAGTGAGGCCCATAGAACAGGAGGGGCCAGCAGGAGAGGCAGAATCAGTAAATACAGAGAGGACACGCGAGGCCGAAAGGACACCGGAACCAGAACCACGGCTGAGCGAGCTGGTTGCGCCAGACCAAACGGCCCCATCACAGCCAGCATCCTTGGAACACAAGCCAGAACCTGAACCCCGGACCAGGGAACACCCCAGGCCGCAACGCACACGTAGGCCGCCGGCGTACCTTGAGGACTATGAATGCAACCTCCCGGGCAGGACTGGAACTTAGAGGGGAGGGGTGTTAGAGAATCATAGAATCATAGAGTTGGAAGAGACAACAAGGGCCATCGAGTCCAACCCCCTGCCAAGCAGGAAACACCATCAGAGCACTCCTGACTATGGTTGACAAGCCTCTGCTTAAAGACCTCCAAAGAAGGAGACTCCACCACACTCCTTGGCAGCAAATTCCACTGTCGAACAGCTCTTACTGTCAGGAAGTTCTTCCTAATGTTTAGGTGGAATCGTCTTTCTTGTAGTTTGGATCCATTGCCCCGTGTCCGCTTCTCTGGAGCAGCAGAAAACAACCTTTCTCCCTCCTCTATGTGACATCCTTTTATATATTTGAACATGGCTATCATATCACCCCTTAACCTCCTCTTCTCCAGGCTAAACATGCCCAGCTCCCTTAGCCGTTCCTCATAAGGCATCGTTTCCAGGCCTTGGGAGCGGCCCACCCAGCACTCACTAGAGCAGCAGCAGTGTACCGGAGGCCTCCCTCAGGTCTCTTAAGCTGTGGCGGTGAGTGCAGGCTCTGCCCCCTAGGCCTGATGGAGTTGGCAGGAAAGGGAGCGGCCCACCCAGCACTCACTAGAGCAGCAGCAGCAACAGCAGCATCAGCAGTGACCCGGATGCCTCCCTCAGGCCTCTTACGCTGTGGCGGTGAGTGCAAGCTCCGCCCCCTGGGCCTGATGGAGTTGGCAGGAAAGGGAGCGGCCCACCCAGCACTCACTAGCGCAGCAGCAGTGTACCGGAGACCTAACTCAGGTCTCTTAAGCTGTGGCGGTGAGTGCAGGCTCCGGCCCCTAGGCCCGATGGAGTTGGCATGAAAGTGAGCGGCCCACCCAGCACTCTCTAGAGCAGCAGCAGTGTCCCGAAGGCCTCCCTCAGGCCTCTTAAGCTGTGGCGGTGAGTGCAGGCTCCGCCCCCTAGGCCAGATGGAGTTGGCAGGTAAGGGAGCGGCCCACCCAGCACTCACTAGAGCAGCTGAAGCAGCAGTGTCCCGGACGCCTCCCTCAGGCCTCTTAAGTTGTGGCGGTGAGTGCAGGCTCTGCCCCCTAGGCCTGATGGAGTTGGCAGGAAAGGGAGCGGCCCACCCAGCATTCACTAGAGCAGCAGCAGCAGCAGTGTTCCGGAAGCCTCCCTCAGGCCTCTTAAGCTGTGGCGGTGAGTACAGGCTCCGCCCCCTAGGCCCGATGGAGTTGGAAGGAAAGGGAGCGGCCCATCCAGCACTCACTAGAGCAGCAGCAGCAGTGTCCCAGAAGTCTCCCTCAGGCCTCTTAAGCTGTGGCGGTGAGTGCAGGCTCCGCCCCCTAGGCCAGATGGAGTTGGCAGGAAAGGGAGTGGCCCACCTAGCACTGACTAGTTCAGCAGCAGCAGCAGTGTCCTGGAAGCCTCCCTCAGGCCTCTTAAGTTGTTGCCGTGAGTGCAAGCTCCGCCCCCTAGGCCAGATGCAGTGGGCAGGAAAGGAAGCGGCCCACCCAGCATTGGCTAGAGCAACAGGAGCAGCAGTGTCCCGGAAGCCTCCCTCAGGCCTCTTAAGCTGTGGCAGTGAGTGCAGGCTCCGCCCCCTGGGCCTGATGGAGTTAGCAGGAAATGGAGCGGCCCACCCAGCACTCACTAGAGCAGCAGCAGCAGTGTACCGGAGGCCTTGATGGAGGCCCTCAAGCTGTAGCGGTGAGTGGAGGCTCCGCCCTCTAGACCAGATTGAGTTGGCAGGAAAGGGAGCGGCCCACACAGCACTAACTAGAGCAGCAGCAATGTCCCGGAAGCCTCCCTCAGGTCTCTTAAGTTGTGGCGGTGAGTGCAGGCTCCGCTCGCTAGGCCAGATGAAGTTGGCAGGAAAGGTAGCGGCGCACCCAGCACTCACTAGAGCAGCAGCAGCAGCAGTGTCCCGGAGGCCTCCCTCAGGCCTCTTAAACTGTGGCGGTGAGTGCAGGCTCTGCCCCCTAGGCCTGATGGAGTTGGCAGGTAAGGGAGCGGCCCACCCAGCACTCGCTAGAGCAGCATCAGCAGAAGTGTCCCGGAAGCCTCCCTCAGGCCTCTTAAACTGTGGCGGTGAGTGCAGGCTCTGCCCCCTAGGCCTGATGGAGTTGGCAGGAAAGGGAGCGGCCCACCCAGCACTCACTAGAGCAGCAGCAGCAACAGCAGCATCAGCACTGACCCGGATGCCTCCCTCTGGCCTCTTACGCTGTGGCGGTGAGTGCAAGCTCCGCCCCCTAGGCCAGATGCAGTTGACAGGAAAGGAAGCGGCCCACCCAGCAATCAGTAGAGCAGCCGCAGCAGCAGTGTCCCGTAAGCCTCCCTCAGGCCTCTTAAGCTGTGGCAGTGAGTGCAGGCTCCGCCCCCTGGGCCTGATGGAGTTGGCAGGAAAGGGAGCGGCCCACCCAGCACTCACTAAAGCAGCAGCAGTGTACCGGAGGCCTCCCTCATGCCTCTTACGCTGTGGCGGTGAGTGCAAGCTCCGCCCCCTAGGCCAGATGGAGTTGGCAGGAAAGGGAGCGGCCCACCCAGCACTCACTAGAGCAGCAGCAGCAGCAGTGTCCTGGAAGCCTCCCTCAGGCCTCTTAAGCTGTGGCGGTGAGTGCAGGCTCCGGCCCCTGGGCCAGATTGAGTTGGCAGGTAAGGGAGCGGCCCACCCAGCACTCACTAGAGCAGCAGCATCAGTGTCCCGGAAGCTTCCCTCAGGCCTCTTAAGCTGAGGCATTGAGTGCAGGCTCCGCCCCCTAGGCCAGATGGAGTTCGCAGGAAAAGGAGCGGCCCACCCAGCACTCACTAGAGCAGCAGCAGTGTCCCGGAAGCCTCCCTCAGGCCTCTTAAGCTGTGGCGGTGAGTGCAGGCTCCGCCCCCTAGGCCAGATGGAGTTGGCAGAAAAGGGAGCGGCCCACCCAGCACTCAGTAGCGCAGCAGCAGCAGCAGTGTCCGGGAAGCCTCCCTCAGGCCTCTTAAGTTGTGGCGGTGAGTGCAGGCTCCGCCCCATAGGCCATATGGAGTTGGCAGGAAAGAGAGCGGCCCACCCAGCACTCAGTAGAGCAGCAGCAGCAGCAGCTTCCCAGAGGCCTTGATGGAGGCCCTCAAGCTCTGGCGGTGAGTGCAGGCTCCGACCCTGGGCCAGATTGAGTTGGCAGGATAGGGAGCGGCCCACCCAGCAATCACTAGAGCAGCAGCAGCAGTGTCCCGGAAGCCTCCCTCAGGCCTCTTAAGCTGTTGTGGTGAGTGCAGGCTCCACCCCCTAGGCCATATGGAGTTGGCAGGAAAGGGAGCGGCCCACTCAGCACTCAATGGAGTAGCAACAGTGTTCCAGAAGCCTCCCTCAGGCCTCTTAAGCTGTGGCGGTGATTGCAGGCTCCGCCCCCTAGGCCTGATGGAGTTGGCAGGAAAGGGAGCGGCCCACCCAGCATTCACTAGAGCAGCAGCAGCAGCAGTGTTCCGGAAGCCTCCCTCAGGCCTCTTAAGCTGTGGCGGTGAGTACAGGCTCCGCCCCCTAGGCCCGATGGAGTTGGCAGGAAAGGGAGCGGCCCAGCCAGCACTCACTAGAGCAGCAGCAGCAGCAGTGTCCTGGAAGCCTCCCTCAGGCCTCTTAACCTGTGGCGGTGAATATACTCAGAGTCGCAAAGTAATTTCATGCTCTTTATTCAGCTCATAGTGGTGAGGAGGAATGAATGAAAGTCCCCTCACAGTATCTGCTTTATATACATTATTTACACAATGGGCTGCACATGATTGGCTAATTCCGGAATTCTACTGTAAGCCAATCAGGTTGTGGATTCACTTCTATCTGGAGCAGGATTGGGTGGTTCCTGCCAACCAATCATACTGCTGCATTGTTCTAGGACCAATCAGACTGCTGCATTCTGAATCCTATTGTTCTAGGACCAATCAGACTGCTTCAGTTTGGATCCTATTCAACTCAGTACATAACATGTTCCATGATTTTGTTCTGGGTGTATGTAAGGGAACTAAAGGGCTTTGGTTAGAGTAGATTGTACATCATAGTTGTGTCATGTGGTAGAGCACAGGCTCCACATGCAGAAGTTCCCAGGTTCAATCCTTGGTATCTCTAGGAAGGGCTGGGAGAGAGTCCCTGCCTGAAATCTTGGAGAGTCACAGCTAGTCAGTGTCAGCAAGACTGAGCTAGCTGGAACGAAGACAGCTTTCTATGTTCCAGATACTCTTTAGTGGAGACAGTAGTTGGAAATGACTCAAACGCCAAGATTTTTAAGCATCTGGCAATTACCATTCCTATTAGAAAGCGCACTATGATATTTTCCCATTTCCCCACAAGAACTTTCTGCAAACAGGTCCTGAATCAAGGCTGTAAAGCTTTTTCCTGGTAGTTGAGGGATAGTGCAGAGGCCTCTGGCTAACTTCCTTCTGTCTTGAGAGACAATGGGGTGTGCCTCCAGAGGTGAGGTCAAACTGCTGCATTGGCAACAACGAAGAGACCTTCCTGAGGTGCAAGCCTGGGCAGTGTGTATGGTGGTCCTGAGATGCCCAGATGACAAGATCCCCCGCTCAGCCTCGCTGGTGTGGTCCAAAGGAAAGCAGAGCAATATGTTTTGCACCAGCTTGGCTGCAGGAGCTGCTCAAAATTAGCATACAGGAGCCGCACAGCCATTACCAGAGAGCGCTGACTTTTTCCTGTGGACAATTGGACTTAAAACAAGTACCCGTGAGTAGAAACGGAAAATTGGATCAAGAAATTGTTTTAATTTGGTATCGAAGCGGGAAGGTGCAAACAGGAAGTCCGCCTTCCGCTTTTTTGTATATAGACTAAAGCAAAAATTTTGCAAGCTAAAGCCGGGAAGCTGTTAAAAAAGACTAAATTGCCTACATTTAGAACCACTGAAACCCCCCTTGGAAGGAGGAGAAAAGGGGGGGAACTCTGTTTAACCCCAGCAGGAGAGGGAGTGAAGAAGGATAAGTTTCCACCGTCTCTAACCTGGGAACGGGGTGTCAGAGACAGAAACTGTTGGAGAGGTTCATTGACTGTGAACGTAACACTATGACAGACAGCTAATGAAGAGAAACAAGTTGATTCTAATGTTGCCTTTTGCATTTTAAAGAAACAAAATACTTGAAAAACATCTGAAACATCTGAAAAATGAAAGTAACTTTCCATTGTCTTAAAAAAAAATATGGATACAAGTAGATAGTCTCCTCTAGAGGGAGCTTGCTAAATTGTTGTTGCATCATATTTGAGACCCAACATCTGTGAGATTAAGACTGTGGGAACAGTCTTTTCTGACCTTGAACAAAGATGAGCTGGGAGAAAGACTGGGTGCTTGCTTTATGCAAGACAAATGCTTTGCTGGAACAGATGCATGAGAAGATGGACTTGATGAATGAGAAAATGGATTTGACTGTTGTGGTTAATAACATTGATATAGAAATCATACAAGAACCAATCTATCAATCTGTACTGACTGGGCAGGTGCAGATGACAATGGAGGAGGATGCGGCTGCACCTCAAATAGTACAAATGGAGAGACCCGAGGCCCTACAGGAGCATAAACCGCTGTTATTGAAGATTGAAGTTGGAGTGGGCCAAGGGGAATCTGGAGATGAGGAGGTTCCTAGCTTTGGAGAGACCATGAAATTTGATTTTAAATACATTTTGGATTATATCGAGGACTGTGGAGAGTGGGACTGTGGGGAATGGGCGAGCTGGATGAAGGGTGATGGAGATAATTTTGGGCTGGAATTCCCCAGAGACCTACCCCCCAATTAGAAAGGAAAGAAATTAAGACAGAGACCAACAAAAGACAAGGAAAGAGGCAAGCACAAACAAGATGAAGAAGAACTGCAGAAGGGACATGGAAGAGATTTAAGGGCCTCGGATGTAAGGCTTCCAGGTTGATGGACTAGATGGAATGGACAATAAGGACTGACATGACCCGAGACCAGGAAGAAGAGACGCTGGATGATGATTAGAAGAGAATTTATAATGGAATTTTTTTATTTTAGAATTAGCTAATGAATATTAGGGAAAATGTGGGAATGAAACTATACGACTCTAGTAGAAATGATATCAAGAGCTATGTATATTTGAAAACTAAGATTTAAGTTCTAAGGTACTTAGGGGTAAAATAAGGTTAAATAAATTAAGGTAATCTCAATAACAGAATATGGGGAAAGATGGTAAGGATCTGTTGAGTTAAATATTAGGTTAAATTGTTAAGATAAATTTTATAACAAAAATTGAGAAAGATGGAAAGAATGTGCTGAAATAATTACTAAACTAGAACACAAAAACGGAGGTGTGAGGAGGTCAATGAAACAAGCAAATGGAAATTATGGATATGCAATTTGGGATTTGTGTTTTTTTTCCTTTTTCCTTTTTCCTTTTTACTGTCTTTTGCTGTATTGTTGTATTTTGTGTTTTTCTCTCTTTTTATTGTTTTCTTTTTTGTATTGTAGTGTTGTTTTTTATTTTTTATTTTTTTTGTAATTCTGAAATTATCAATAAATATTATTTTTAAAAAACAAAACAAAACAAAATTAGCATACAGGATGCCATCCAACAAACTCCATTCCGGATTTGTGTAGAGTTTACTCCTTAGTCTTTTCTTCTCCTCAAGAAATCCCACAAGGTTTAGGATCAGGGTTTTCCTTCTCCTAGATAAGCAACCTTCCCAGGTTGACAAGCCTCACCTGCCCCTCATGTACAGAATGTGCAGAAACCACCATTTTGACCAATGGGCCCCCTATTGGTCTTGTCTGCTTAATTTGGTAGAGCCTGTCTTTGCACGCAAGGAAGTCCTTAACTCATTGAGGGTTTGAGACCCATCAACTACTCTCACCTGGTTTAACCAACCAGTCGAAGCCATTCCCGGGGTGTGGCTGCTGCCACACGCCAACAGCTTCTAGGAGCCAAAGGGAAGAACTGAGTACAGGGTGGGAACCAAAGGTGGATCTTGTTGTTTAGTCATTTAGTCATGTCCAACTCTTCCATGACCCCATGGACCAGAGCACGCCAGGCACTCCTGTCTTCCACTGCCTCCCACAGTTTGGTCAAACTCATGCTGGTCGCTTCAAGAACACTGTCCCACCACCTCGGCTTCTGTCGTCCCCTTCTCTTTGTGCCCTCCATCTTTCCCAGCATCAGGGTCTTTTCCAGGGAGTCTTCTCTTCTCATGAGTCTTGGAGCCTCAGCTTCACGTTCTGTCCTTCCAGTGAGCACTCAGGGCTGATTTCCTTAAGAATGGATGCGTTTGATCTTCTTGCAGTCCATGGGACTCTCAAGAGTCTCCTCCAGCACCATAGAAATGGCCACTTTAGGAATCCCCTTACCTGGTTTCCATGAGTTAAATATGGGCAACAATTTTTTTAAAATGTGAACAAAACTGTCAAAAATTTACAGAATTCTGGAATAGTGAACAAGGAACAGTGAATGGGGTCATCTGGAGCTTTGAGGTACATTGCCAGCTGTATGTTGATGACACACAGCTCTACTTCTTTGCACTTGCGAGTATGGCAGTGGATGTGCTGGTCTTGCCTCCACAATGGACTGGATGAGAGTCAGTAAACTAAAGCTCAATCCAAATAAGGCTGAGGCACTGTTAGTGGGTGGTTCCCTAGACCAGATGGATGAGAGGTAGCCTGCTCTTGATGAGGTTACACCCCCTTCTGAAGGAGCAGGTGTGTAGCTTACAGGTACTTCTGGCTCCATTGCTGTTGCTTGAGGCTCTGGTGGCCCAGCGGTACCCCTATCTGGACAGTGATAGCCTAACGTCTGTTGTCTAATCTCTGGCAACCTCTAGGTTAGATTACTGTAATATGTTATATGTAGGGCTGCTTCTGAAGATGGTTCGGATACTTCAGCTGGTGCAGAATTCAGCGGCCAAGTTGCTCACTGGGGCAAGACAGTTTGAGCATATAATACAATCCTGACATTGGTGCTAGTTTCAACTTATAAAGCCTTAAACAGCTCATGATTGCAATACCTCAAGGACCACCTCTTCCTATAAGACCTAACTTGGACTTGGATCATCATGTGAGCCCTTTCTTTGTGTGCCTTCTCCACAAGAGCCCCAAAGGGTGGAACACCAGAACGGGCCTTTTCTGCAGTGGCTCCCTGCTTGTGGGATGCTCTCTCTAGGGAGGCTCACCTGATGCCTTTGTTGTATATCTTTAGGTGCCAGGTGAAAATGTTTCTCTATAACTAAGACTTTGGCTGATCAAACATTCTATGGCCTTTCAAATGTTTTTGTGGGGACTTCCGCTTTGCTGCTGATTGCTTCCGGACGCTCATCTCGGGAGTTCCAAGGGGTGAGCACTCACCGAAGGGGTGAAAGAGGGGGGTTGCTAGGCTTCACAACTCCCAAAAGATCCAGGAGGGCTTCCTGCATCTAAAAGGACACGCTGAGGCGTTGGAGGGGTCTTCAGAGTTGAAGGAGACCACAGACGCCCACAACAGCGTTCCCTCCCCACGGAGAGAAAGCCTGACTTCGGGAGTGATCCTGCAGCATAAGCTCCAAAGAAAAGAGGCGTCTGGTATCCGCAAGCACGGTTGGTCCCCCGGAAAAAGCTATCAAAACATAGGTAATTAAGCATAAATCTTACGGCAGCTAGAGGCTTCTTTGAACTGGAAGCTGTACAAAGGACTGGGAGTTCAACCGAAGTGAATGGAAAGATAGCTGAGATTAACCAGACGCTTAATTAATGCAAGAGAAAGAGGAGGTCAAACCCATTGCATTTTGAAATACAATCCAGGAAAAAACAAGGTGGAGAAGAGAATTACAATTATATTGTTTTACAACAGCTTGCATGGACTGCTGTAATATCAAATCAAGAAAGAAATAAGGGGGAAAAGACTAAAAGGTGAACTATCCCTTTAATATATTGGACAACATCTCTTGGAGTTTTATGAAGAAAAATCTACATGGGATGGGGGTATGCCAAGGTTTTGAAAATGGTATAGGTGCAATATATTCTGAACAAAAAGCTAAATTAATTGTAAATAATGTGGTGACGGCAGAATTTAAGATAGAAAAAGGGACACGACAGGGATGCCCAATCTCCCCATTGCTTTTTATATCGGTCCTGGAGGTTCTGCTAAATATGATCGGAAGGGTTGGTTTAACCGGTTGGTTAAAGGTATACAGGTCAGAGCCAAACAGTACAAACTGAGAGCATTTGCAGATGACTTAGTATTGACGCTACTGTTGGGAATCTGCCAGGGAGATAACGTCCATCATGAGCCCCCAAGCCGGAGTTCTGGACGATCATCGATCTTCCGTAGACAGGCAGATCCAACAGTTAGGGGCACAAAGCCTTAGAAATTCCTAGCCACATTCCTAGGCTGGTGCACCCTCTTTATCAGCAGAAACACAGCCAAAAGCTTGCACCGCAGAAGAGTATATTTAGCATATTTACAGACTTTATTAGCGTTTAACAGAACAAAAGAAAACGTGACCGTTCTGTGTCAGCATCTCTGGCCAACTGGCAAAAACGAAAGGAAAACAGCAAGCATAAACATCCTGTCAACAGGACATGCGCAGACTCTGTTATTTCCAAAGCCTGCTCCCTTTAAGGTGGAACGGAAATATCCTAACAGCTACAGGAGCCAGAATCTAGTACTAAAAGAGTTTTAGAACTGATTCAAGAATTTGGTCAAGTGGCAGGTTTTAAATTGAACAAGTTAAAAACTGAGAAAAATTTAACACCGATTGAAAGAGATAGGTTTCAGAATGAGACAGGATTGACTGTGGTAAAGAAAGTGAAATATTTGGGGATTAACATGACAGCCAAAAATGGGAACTTATTTAAAGACAACTATGAAAAATGCTATGGGACGCGGGTGGCGCTGTGGGCTAAAGCCTCAGCGCCTAGGGCTTGCCGATCGAAAGGTCGGCGGTTCGAATCCCCGCGGCGGGGTGCGCTCCCGCTGCTCGGTCCCAGCGCCTGCCAACCTAGCAGTTCGAAAGCACCCCCGGGTGCAAGTAGATAAATAGGTACCGCTTACCAGCGGGAAGGTAAACGGTGTTCCGTGTGCTGCGCTGGCTCGCCAGATGCAGCTTTGTCACGCTGGCCACGTGACCCGGAAGTGTCTCCGGACAGCGCTGGCCCCCGGCCAATAGATGTGAGATGGGCGCACAAACCCCAGAGTCTGTCAAGACTGGCCCGTTCGGGCAGGGGTACCTTTACCTTTACCTTTATGAAAAATGCTGGGTCGAAGTGAAAAAAGATTTAGAAATCTGGTCAAACTTGAAGCTTTCATTGCTGGGTCGTATTGCTGTGATAAAGATGAATGTATTGCCAAGAATGTTGTTTCTGTTTCAAACATTGCAAATTGTGGACAAAATGGATTGCTTCAAGAAGTGGCAGAGAGATATCTCTAGATTTGTCTGGCAGGGCAAGAAGCCCAGAATAAAATGTAAGATATTAACAGATGCAAAGGAAAGGGGTGGATTTGCCCTGCCAGACCTTAAACTTTACTATGAATCAGCAGCCTTTTGCTGGCTGAAAGAATGGCTACTTCTTGAAAACACAGACACTTTAGACTTAGAAGGTTTTAACAATGTATTTGGATGGCATGCATATTTATGGTATGATAAGGTCAAAGCACATAAAGCATTCAAAAACCATATTGTCAGTAAAGCATTGTTTAATGTCTGGGTAAGATATAAAGACTTATTGGAAAATAAAACCCCAAGGTGGTTGTCACCAATGGAAGCAAAAGCTCAGAAAAGGCTCAATATGGAGGCCAAATGGCAGATATATTGGGAAATTTTGGAACAAGAAGGAGGCAAATTGAAACTGCAGAGTTTCGAAAAATTAAAAAACAAAGTGAGAGATTGGCTTCATTATTATCAGATAATGGAGGCATATAATTTGGACAAGAAAATCGGCTTCCAGGTGGAAAAGTCAAAATTAGAAACAGAACTGTTAGAACCCAAAACTAAGAATCTGTCAAGAATGTATAACTTGCTGTTGAAATGGAATACTCAGGATGAAACGGTGAAATCTGCTATGATTAAATGGGCACAAGATGTTGGACATAATATTATGTTTGCTGACTGGGAACAGTTATGGACCACAGGTATGAAGTTTACGGCATGCAATGCCTTAAGACAGAATATTATGAAAATGATATACAGGTGGTACATGACCCCAGTCAAGCTTGCCCGATAACGAATGTTGGAAATGTAAAGAAGTGGAAGGTACATTCTTTCACCTTTGGTGGACGTGCCCAAAGATTAAGGCTTTCTGGGAAATGATATATAATGAACTGAAAAAGGTATTTAAATATACCTTCCTGAAGAAACCAGAGGCCTTTCTCCTGGGCATTGTCGGCCAATTGGCGCCAAAGAAGGACAGAACTTTTTTTATGTATGCTACAACAGCAGCAAGAATACTCATTGCAAAGTATTGGAAGACACAAGATTTACCCACTCTGGAAGAATGGCAGATGAAGGTGATCGACTACGTGGAATTGGCAGAAATGACTGGCAGAATCTGAGACCAGGGAGAAGAGTCGGTGAAAGAAGACTGGAAGAAATTTAAAGACTATCTACAGAAATATTGTAAAATTAATGAATGTTAGAATGATGTTGGATAGAAATTAAGGGGTTTCCAGCTGTAATGCTTTAGGAGATACGAAAAAAAAGGTTTATAAATGGGTAAAAGCTTAATGGTAAGGATTTGCTGAACTAACAAATTGAAGTGGAATACAAAGAAGGGAGGTATGAGGAGGTCTGTAAGGAAGATATGTTGTGGGAAATTATTTGTTTTTTTAACTGTTTTTATGTTGTATTTTGTATTTTGTTTCTTTTTATTTTTTTTCATTGTTATATTTTAAAAACTTTAATAAATATCTTTTTTAAAAAAAATATTGGAGAACGTCTGAGGCAATTATGGACGATATGGAGGAAAGGAATGAATGGGCCTGAAGACTTAAAGACCTACCCAAACCCCAGTGCTAAATTAATGGAGTGATTAAAAATGTTTTGCTGAGAGTTTATGTGTGAGAGACATTCGATATACAGGCTCCGGCTTTTACATAGCAGAAAGCCTTTCTCCCTTTCGTTAAAAAATTCCTGACAGTTATTTGAATTGATGGTCGAAATGATGGAAAGAGATGAACAGATCTGAGGTCCTATAGATCATCCCAAATCCTAGTGCTGCACCCCACAGAGCAAGTAAAGATTCTTGGTGAAGGAAAGAGCAAAAGGTGCTTTGGACTTCTGGACTTGAGATTCTTATTGAGCCAGCTCTTTCTTAGATGAATGAGAGAGACAATAGACATTCAAGCTCCGGTTTTTGTGTAGTATGGAGGCCTGACTTCTTTGTGTTAAAATTTGCAGAAGTTGCACCAGTTTTGCTGATTTACTTCACACTATTCTTGACTGTTGAAGGGGGTGCAGGGGGAAAAGTTTTTGTGGTGAGAAGAGCCTGGGGAAGCCAAGAGAAGATTTTAAAGAACTGTTAAGAAAATAAGCCCCTCCCGACAGGGTGGGGGGGTTACTGGGCTCCCCTCTATTGGTGGCAAGAGGAAATTACTCTGCAAGTAACAGGAAAGTTATATAAAGGCTGGTTAAATGTGTAGGGAAATGGACAAGGGGATTTCGGACAACTAGTGGACAAAACTGGTAACTGAGTAAAAATTTATTTATTTATTTATTCTCCTTTTCCTTGTTAAATGTTATTATTATTATGTTATTATCATCATTGATGGGACAGTGTGCATTAGAGGTGTTGTCAGGGGTTCAGGAGCAGAGGCAAGGGCAAGGGAGGAAACAGAGAGCGAGGGGGAGGAGGCAGAAGAAAAGATGAGTGATGACGACGACCCGAGATCTCCGAGTCTTTCCAGTGAATCAGAAGATTCACAGAAAGGAGCACCAGTGGCCAGGGCAAGGGGGGAGCCTAGGGGGAAACCCCAGGAAGATAGAGCCAGAGGGGACTCAGAGGAGAGCAGTTGGAAATCGGGACCAGCGTCACCGCCGGAGAGCAGGGAAGAGGAAGGGAGCCAGGGATCAAGCGCTGGCAGCTCACAACAGGGGGGAGGGCATGAGTCAGGAGTGGCCACACCTCCATTGGGGAGCGAAGAAACGGTCAGACGGAAAGTGGAAGGTTGGGCGCGCGCGCCAAGTTCAAATGCACAGGAAAGTGACGCAGTAGGCAGCCCTGAACGAGAGCCAGGTCCTAAAGCCCGGCGCAAGGAGACAGGAGGGTCCGGGGGGGTCGGCGTCAGAAGAATCCAGGAAGGAAGAGACCCCGGGGGGCAGAGGGACCCAGAGGAGAACAGTCAGGCGGAAAAGGTGGAGCAGGGCTAGGATATTAAGTTGGTGCACAAGGGGCGGAGACTCAGACGGAGCTTCGCCGATCTAGCCACTAGACGTAGAGTTGCACGCAGCAGCTTGAGAATGGAAACTGTAATTCAATAAAGACTTTTACTTAATGATCGCTGGCTAGCGTGATCCTCTGTGAGCTAGGATCTGGAAGCAGCTCTGACAGTAAGCTCCGTCCCCTAATTGTGGGCATCTACAGCCTCGAGGAGAGGAGAGAAGCAGGTGCCTACTAGCGAGCTCACGAACGGCAGACGACATGACGGCTGAGGGCGCGAACCAGCCAGGGGCTCCTCCTTCCTTCCCAGAGAAGCAGCGCGTGCGCAATCCACGCCTCCGCCAGGAGGTGGGGCGGAACCTATGGAGGTTGGAAGTGCAAGGGCTCAGTCAGCAGCCAGAGCCCTAGCACCGACAACAGTGAAAGCGAAGCCTCCTAGAGGGAACAGGAAGTGTTACATTTGCGAGGATCCAGGGCGTATGGCGAAAGAGTGTCCCCGGAGGCTCCACAAGCACACTGCAGCTTCAGCAATGGTAACTGCAGCAACGCAGCAAGGAGAACCACAGCAGGGAAACGACGATGTCTGGCTGGAGGAAGAGGCACTGGGGCCCAGCCAGACGTGTCAGTGAAGAAGTCCCCGGAGATTTTACAGCCCATGGACCCCCTCCCGCCCAAACCAGTAGTGAGGCTCACCGCATCGCTCCAGTTGCCCAATGGAATTGCCGTGGACGTGCCGCTCACCATTGACTCGGGAAGCAATGCGGACTTTATAGGGCAGGACTTTGTCAACCGGCACGCTATACAGTTGCTGCCTGCCACGCTGCCCCTGCAGGTGGTCACGGTGGATGGCAGGGAGCTGCTAGGGGGGCAAGTGGTGAAGCAGACGCCACCGATGGTGATGCGACTTGGGAATCACAGGGAAATCATCAGCTTCAACGTCACTCAACTATCGGACACGCCCATTGTATTGGGCATGAGTTGGCTGGACAAGCACAGCCCAACGCTGGCTTGGTACCAGAGGCAGCTGACCTTCGGCTCTTCCTTTTGTGCTGAACACTGCATCGTGCCCCGGCAAGAAGGAGAGGAAGAGGAGTCACAGCTGCTGCTAGGCACGCTGCAAGCGATTCCCCACAAGTACGCAGAATTTTTGGAGGTTTTCTGCGAGAAGGAGGCAGACAGGCTACCCCCCCACAGACCATATGACTGCAAAATTGACCTGCTGCCGGGGGCGGCGCTGCCTAAAGGGAAGCTGTATTCCATGTCTGAGGACGAACGGCAGGAACTCAAAGAGTTCATAGATCATAATTTGGAGCGCGGTTTCATCCGAGAGTCCAAGGCAGCGGGGGGCAGTCCTGTATTCTTTGTTAAGAAGCGGGACACGCCCCAAAAAAGACTTGTAGTGGACTATCGCATCTTAAACAGTGTGACCAAGCCATCGGACTTCCCCATGCCCCGAATCGACGACCTCCTCGCAAAGGTACGGAAGGGCAGCGTGTTCACCAAGTTAGACCTGCGAGGGGCGTACAACCTCATTCGCATGCGGGAAGGAGATGAGTGGAAGACAGCCATGTTCACGCCACTGGGCACCTACGAATATAGAGTTATGCCTTTTGGATTGCAAAATGGCTCCCAAGTTTTTCAAGCGTTCATGCATCACGTGTTGGCGGGGCTCCTCTACAAGACGTGCGTCTGTTTCTTAGATGACATCCTGATCTTTTCGGAATCGCAGCAGGAGCATGACAGACACGTCAAGGAAGTGCTGCGCAGGCTACAGCAGCATAGGCTCTACGCCAAGCTGGAGAAGTGCCAGTTCGACGTGACGGAGGTGGATTTTCTGGGCTACAAGTTGTCTGACACGGGGCTCGCCATGGACAGCGCCAAGGTTCGAGCGGTGTTGGATTGGAAAAGCCCACGCAACCGGAAGGAGGTCCAACGGTTTGTCGGCTTCGCGAACTTCTATCACAAGTTTATCAAAGGCTTCGCTATGCAGACAGCGGCCATCACGGACACGCTTAGCTCCAAGAAAAAGAAGTTCATCTGGACAGAGCAGGCGGAGCAGTCCTTTCAGGCACTCAAGCGTCTCTTCGCGTCGGAAGAGCAGCTGCTGCATGTCGACCCCGGCAGGCCGATGAGGGTCGAGACAGACGCCTCGGACAGAGCCGTGGGAGCAGTCCTGCTGCAGAAAGACCCGCAGGGGGTTTGGCGGCTGGGAGCGTTTTACTCCAGGAAGCTCAGCAAGTCCGAACAGAACTATACCATCTGGGACAGGGAGTTGCTGGCCATTCATGCAGCGTTCAAAGCGTGGAGGCACTTCCTGATCGGCGCCAAGCACACGGTGCAGGTCTGCACGGACCACAAGAATCTGGAGCACTGGCGCACGGCACAGTTCCTGAACCAGAGGCAGATACGTTGGGCTGAGTTCTTTGCGAACTTCGACTTCCGAATAGAGTATGTCCCGGGGGACACCAACATCATGGCGGACGCTCTCTCCCGTAAGCCACAGTATCTGGAGGACGCCACGCCAGCGGCTGCCATGCACATCTTCGCACCAACAGTGTGGGCCTGCGCTGCGGCAACAGTTGACCTGGATGCGGTGCGACGAGCGTTGCAGGATGACTCCTTCGTGCAAGCAAAGATGGCAGAGGTGCAAAGAGGCACGGCAGCGACCGACGGGTTCCAACTGAGAGATGGATTGCTCATCCGTAAAGGGGCCATCTACGTGCCGGGAGACGAACTTCGCGCCAAGGTATTGCAGCAGCTGCACGACGCGCCCACTGCCGGGCACTTTGGCAAGGAGAAGACGGTGGGATGAGTCGCCAGGGACTTCTGGTGGCCCGGAATGAGAGGGGAGGTCGCGGACTACGTGGCGAGGTGTGACACCTGCCAGAGGGCCAAACCAGTGCACAGGCCGCCGGCCGGACTGTTGGAACCGCTGCAAACTCCGGTCGAACCATGGGAGAGAGTGGCCCTGGACTTTGTCACGGATCTGCCCAGCTCGAGGGGCAAGACGGCCGTGCTGGTGGTGGTGGACTTGTTCTCCAAGATGGCACATTTCATTCCGTGTGCTAAGGTGGCCACGGCGGAGCACATCGCCAAACTGTTCATAGACCACGTGTTCAAGGTTCACGGTCTGCCACGGTCTATTCTGTCCGACCGGGGGCGGCAGTTCATCTCGAATTTCTGGCAGAAGCTGATGGGCTTCCTGAACGTCAAGATCAACCTGGCGTCGGCGAGACACCCGCAGACCAACGGGCAAGCGGAGCGGGTCAATTCCATCATGCAGCAGTACCTGAGATGTTATGCGAATCAACAGCCTGCGACGTGGGTGGATTACCTGCCGCTCGCCGAGTTCGCCTACAACAACACGAAGCACGTGTCCACGGGGGTCACGCCGTTCTTCGCCAACAACGGGAGGCACCCCAGAACCTTCCCGGGACTGGAAAGAATGGGGGAGGGGGAGCCGCAGACAGCAGACGCGTTCGCGTTGGAGTTGCAGGAGGTCCACGATCAGCTGCGGTGGCACCTGGAGCTGGCCAAACACGCATACAAGGTACAAGCGGACAAACACAGAAGGGTTGGCGAAGAGATCCAGGTGGGAGACTGGGTCTGGTTAGCAGCCCACGCAGTGCCGGCCAGGTCGTTGGCCAAGAAGAAACTAGGGCATAAGCAACTGGGGCCCTACCAAGTCGAAGGGCAGGTCAACCCGGTGGCTTTCAGGCTGGCGCTTCCGGAGGGTTCCAGAATGCATCCGGTGTTCCACAGATCGGTGCTCACTCCCTACAAGGCACCGCACAGGTTTCAGGAACCCGGAACGGCACCGAGTCCGCTCAGAGAAAGAACCGGGCACGCGGGAGTGGCACAGGAGGAGCGCATCAACGAAGTCACGGAGATTTTGGACTCCAGATGGGGGGAGGAGGGGGTAGAATACCTTCTCGCCAAAGAGGGCACCCCGGCCAGTGCGAACAGCTGGGTGCCGGGCTACGCCTTGGACGAACCTCTGCTCAAAGACGAGTTTCATGCCCTTTTCCCACATAGACCAATGCCAGCAGACTTTTTCGACGACTGGCTTTTCACGCCCACGCTTTCTGCCAGCACGTTCCGGGGATTCGACTCGGACGAGGACCCGATACGAGACACCCGTTCCCCGGAGGGGTCACCCTCGGGATCTGCCTCAGAACCCTCGTATTGGTGGGACGATAGACCAGAGGAGCAGTGGCGCAGGAAGTGGCTGGAAGGTCCAGGACGAGCAACGCCGCTGGGAGGAAGTGAGGGAGAGACGGACATGGACGTTTTCGGGGACGACCCTGGTTTCGAGCACGGCGGCACAGAGATGGAAGCGGAGGTGACCGTCGTCGACGAGAGCAGAGAGGAAGAACCGGGAGACTTCAGATGGAGGCCCGCCACGGGAAGCGAACTGTATCCGACGTTCGTCCCTCTGACACAGCAGCACCCAGCTCCCGCACCGGAAGGAGGGGAGGGGGGAACGGGGGGCTTCAAGGGGGGGATGGATGTCAGGGGTTCAGGAGCAGAGGCAAGGGCAAGGGAGGAAACAGAGAGCGAGGGGGAGGAGGCAGAAGAAAAGATGAGTGATGACGACGACCCGAGATCTCCGAGTCTTTCCAGTGAATCAGAAGATTCACAGAAAGGAGCACCAGTGGCCAGGGCAAGGGGGGAGCCTAGGGGGAAACCCCAGGAAGATAGAGCCAGAGGGGACTCAGAGGAGAGCAGTTGGAAATCGGGACCAGCGTCACCGCCGGAGAGCAGGGAAGAGGAAGGGAGCCAGGGATCAAGCGCTGGCAGCTCACAACAGGGGGGAGGGCATGAGTCAGGAGTGGCCACACCTCCATTGGGGAGCGAAGAAACGGTCAGACGGAAAGTGGAAGGTTGGGCGCGCGCGCCAAGTTCAAATGCACAGGAAAGTGACGCAGTAGGCAGCCCTGAACGAGAGCCAGGTCCTAAAGCCCGGCGCAAGGAGACAGGAGGGTCCGGGGGGTCGGCGTCAGAAGAATCCAGGAAGGAAGAGACCCCGGGGGGCAGAGGGACCCAGAGGAGAACAGTCAGGCGGAAAAGGTGGAGCAGGGCTAGGATATTAAGTTGGTGCACAAGGGGCGGAGACTCAGACGGAGCTTCGCCGATCTAGCCACTAGACGTAGAGTTGCACGCAGCAGCTTGAGAATGGAAACTGTAATTCAATAAAGACTTTTACTTAATGATCGCTGGCTAGCGTGATCCTCTGTGAGCTAGGATCTGGAAGCAGCTCTGACAGGTGTAATATAGAAGTATTATAAAACACAATTTGTCAGGAAAAGAAGTAGCTACGGGTACTAACGGATTATAAAACAACTGGTTATGTCAAATGTGAATAAGAAATTTATGAATCCAGCGGCAGCAGTGTTATCTGCAAATCCTAACAGGAGAAACGCAAATCAAGACCCCAGAAATGAATTCAGAAATGAGAGATCTTCTCCTGGGACTGAGAAAAGACATTTCAGAGATGAAGAAAGAGATGAACAACAGTATAAGATCAACAGATCAAAAGTTGGATAAGATGGGGCAAAAAATAGAGGAAAATGCAAAAATGGTGTTAGAAATGATGGTTAAAATCAATGATCTGGTGGTTAAAAATTTGGAAATAACAAAGACTGTACAAGAATTAAAAGGGAAAACGATAAGTTTGGAGGAAGGGCTAAGAAAAGTACAGAAGGAGAGGGGGGGAAAGGGGAAACAGAAAAAATTAAGAAAGAGCTGGCAGATATGAAAGAAGCCCATGAGGCAGTCCTAGATTCAATCTCTATGATTGAAATGCACAGAAGAGAAAAAACATTGAGATTTAGATCTATTCCAGAAGAACCAGATGAAGTGATAGAGCAAAAAATATCATCAGAATTAGCCAAATGGATTGGAATAGAAGAACAGGAAATGAGAAATAAAATTGAGAGAGCCTTTAGAATCAGATCAAGAATTGCAAGAGCTAATAATTGGCCAGGGGACTGTCTGGTAACTTTTGTGAATATGGATATTAGAGATAAAATACTACAAATTAGCAGTACGACAAAACTTAAAATTCAGGAAAAATTGTTCCATCGAAGCTTTTAAGAAAAAGGGAAAAATATAAACCGTTGGTGGAAGCACTAAATAAAAAATCAGTTGTGCACAGATGGGAATTCCCTGAGGGAATTTCCTTTTTTTACAAAGGGAAAGGGAGAAGATTTGTTACTTGGGAGGACGCTGACAAATTTTGGAGAACATATAGAGAGGAGTTAGGATGTAAAAGACAGCTGAGAGGAGGGGCGGACGATCTTAAAAAACAATCCGAGGAGGAAGAATCTCAAGCATTAAGGACAAGTGACTTTTCTGAATTTCTTTTTTTAAAAAAATTATTTTATTTTTATTTTATTTTTTGTTAAGAAATTGAATCACTGTGTAGTAAATAATGGAATTAAGGATTGTTACCTGGAATGTTAATGGTTTAAATGATAAAAAGAAAAGAAATAAGGTGGAATTTATATTCAGCAAACAGAAATTGGATTTGATATCTTTGCAAGAAACTCATATCACAAAACAACACACAAGAATTTTATCCAATAAGAAACTGGGACTTGATTTTGTTTCTTCAGATAAATCTAAGAAGAATGGAGTTGCAATATACGCAAAAAAGCATTTGGAGCCGAAATTGATCTATAAAGATTCACAAGGAAGGGTCGTTGTCATAGAAATAATAGTCCTGGGGGAAAGAATTAAAGTTATCAGTTTTTATACACCGAATGAAAAAAAAAAGTGAATTTTATCAAAAGTTGGAACGAGAGTTGGGGGATTTTATTGGAGAGAAAATTTTATTTTTAGGAGACCAAAATGGCGTGGTAAATCCTGATTTAGACAGATCCAAAAAGACTACTAAAAAACAGCAAATAAAACTCCCCAAAACCTTTTTTCAGTTAGTAGATTTGTTAAGTTTAGAGGACGCATGGAGAATACAAAATCCGACAGTGAAAGAATACACTTTTTTTCCTACCCTAGTAACTCGGCAGGAAGAATTGATGCCATCTGGCTAACAAAAGATTTGACAGTCAAAATATGTAAATTTGAAATTCAACCAAAGACAATAGCTAATCATAATGCAGTACAAGTAACGCTGACTTGGGGAAAGAGGAAATCTATAAGATGGAGATTAAATGAAACTTTATTGAGAGATGAAATAATAATAGAAAAAGCAAAAAAGACCTTAAAGGACTTTTTTGAACTGAATTTAAATAAGGGCACCGATTTAAAGATAGTCTGGGATGCTAGTAAAGCTGTCTTAAGAGGTTTCTTTATTCAACAAAACGTAATTCAAAGAAAACAAAAGGGGGGAAAAAACAAGAAATCTTAGAGGAGATTAGAAAAAGCGAGCTGGAATTATACAAAAAACCAAATAGTGTAGAATTAAAAAGAAATATTAAGATCCTACAATCTCAATAGTTAATGCTAATAAATGCAGAAATGGAATGGAAACTAAGATTATTGAAACAAAAAACCTTTGAACATGCTAATAAACCAGGAAGGTTATTAGCATGGCAATTAAAGAAGAGAGAGGCAGAAAGGCTTATAAATAGAGTTAAGTGCGAAGGCAAAATAATAAACAACCCTAAAGAAATAGAGAAACGATTTCTCGAATTCTTTAGAGAACTCTATAAGGAAGGAAATGAAACATCAGAAGAAGTTAAAGAATATTTAGAACAGAACGGTCTTCCGAAACTTACTAAAGAACAAAAAGAACTGTTGAATGCCCCTATTACATTGTACGAAATTCAAAGAGCAATTAAGGAAGCAAAGATAGGAAAGTCACCAGGGCCAGATGGCCTACCGGCAATATATTATAAAAAATTTGAGGACATACTGTCTGACCCATTAAGAAGTATCATGAACAACATTTTAAAAGATGGAACCATGCCGAGACTCATGGAAAGACAGCCTTATTGCATTAATTCCAAAACAGGGAACGGACAATCTACTTATTAACAACTATAGACCAATCGCAATCCTTTTTTAAAAAATAATAATATTTATTAAAAGTTTAAGGATTACAAAACAAAGTAATGAAGAAAAGCAAAGGTAAACAATACAAATCAAAACATTACAGTACATATAAAGAAAAAGAAAAGAGATAAAAGACCGAAAAACACAATACATCCGAACAAAAACAAAAACAATTAAAAAACACCTCCAATATTTCCATATCTTTATCTTTCATTGACTTGTTTCATCGACCTCCTCACACCTCCTTTTTTGTATTCTAGTTATTAATTATTTCAGCAAATCCTTTCCATCTTTCACTATTTTCTGTCATTTAATTGTCTTAATTTATTTTAACCTTATCTTACCATTAAAATCCTAAAACTTATATATACTTAATTCCTTATAACATTTCTACTAAAGCCGTATAATTTCATTCCAACAATTTTTCTAACACTCATTAATTTAACAATATTTCTCTAAATAAATTTTTAAAACTTTTTCCCACTCTTCTTCCACCGTCTCTTCTCCCTGGAGTCGGATTCTGTCAGTCCTTTCTATCAATTCCATATGGTCCATCAACCTGGTGATCTTCTATCCGAGGCTTTTAACTCTTTTCCATGTCCCTTCTGCAGGTCTTCTTCATATCTATACATGTGCTTCACTTTGTCTTCTGCTGATCTTGTTCTTAGTTTCCTTCCTTTGGCACTGAGGAGTAGATCTCGGGGAAACTCCAACCTAGCAATGTCATTGTTCCTTCTCGACAGGTCAGCCTATTCTCCATAGTCAGAACTAAAGTCCAAACAATATTTCAGAGCGTGTTTCAAAGTCCCTCCAAAGCTAAAGGCCCCCACAACTCCAATCTCCCCCTGACCCAAATCCAGATCCCAAACCTGCATAGGGGAATCTAACCAACTTTCCTTCTCCAATCCAAGCGGGACTCCATCCCTCCAAATCTGGCTTTCTCTGGATTCAATTGTAAAGGGCAACAGCTTATATTCATCAAATTGCCTCTGTAAGGCCGAGGCTCTATCCACTTCAATTACTTGAGGTTCAATAACAACTTTCTCCTTCTTCTTCTCCACAGCTTGCAGTGTCAAAACAGATTCCTGAGTCAAATCCTGGGTTGTTTCTGTATAGGTATTCACTTTTAGTCCCAACTCAGTCATTTTTTTGTCCCATATTGTCAATTTTAATAATCATCACATCCATCTTCTTATGAAGCACTTGTCTTGCAAAATGCAATCACTAGGGCTTCTTCTGTCAACATTCTTGTCCAAGGTCAGTCTCTGTATCACACGGTCAGTCTCTGTATCACACGGTCAGTCTCTGTATCACACGGTCTTTAATCTCTACAGCTGAAAAATTCCCCAGATCCACTCCTGCAACAGTTTCAAAAACTCCCTCTAGAGGAAACAATTTCTATTGTAACCATCCTTTTAAACAAATATCCAGCAACAAAGTTAGTTCAGTTTTCAGTTACATTTGCTCCTTTTCAAGTGCAAAAGGAAACTTTGAAACAATATATTTCTCTTATTTAGCTATCTGTCAGCAGACATTATTCACAGTCAATGAACTTTCCCAAAAAGTCGATCTTACTAAAAGCCCGTTCCCAGGTTCAAGACGCTGGTAATTTATCTTCCTTCACTCTCTCTCCTGCAGGCTTAGGCAGTCTAAAATTCCCCCCTCTTCTCCTGCTACCAAGGGGGGTTTAGTAGTTTTAACCGATGGAGATTTAATCCTTTACAAAAGGCTTTCCAGACTTTAGTTTGCAACGTCTTTGCTTCAGTCTATTTACAAAAGGGGAAGGCGGACCTCCTGTTTGAAACCTTCCCGTTTCAATGCCAAAGATCCAATTTTCCGTCACCATCACAACGACATAGCAGTGTGAATTTGGTGAGTAACAGGGAACTCTGCATTTGTGTAATCAAGGAATAAAGTCCCAGGAGGAAAGATCACCCAGATGTGGCCTGCGTATTGTCCTACCCAGTGCTTTTTTTCCTGAGGGGACGCGAGGGGCATACGCATACCCCTAAACATCTTGTGAATCTACGTTTGGCCTCATTGAGGGGCAGTATTTCAATATGCCTAGGAAAATGAGAGTACCCCTAAACATTTTTTTTTTAAAAAAAGGACTGGCTTTTTAAAAAAGCACTTTCTTTCTGTATTGTCGCCCCATAGTTTTTCACTGCTTAGAACAGGGGTTCCCAGAGTGGGCACAGGCTGTGGGATTAACCAGAGGGTGCTAGGAGGCAAGAGGGGCATTGGGGGTATAACTATCAGAATTTGAAAAACTGGTATCACTCGATCAAGCTCATTGATTTTACTGATTTAATTGAACTAAATAGTTTTAACTGGATTTGGAATAAATGTGCAATTGATCGTTGCTGTTTTGAATTTTATTGCGTTATTATCTTCCTTAGTTGGTCATGCAAACCACTATTCTGGATACCGTTGTACCTCTGCTCCCGAATGCCTTGGGAGTCAAACGTTCTTTTGGAAGCCGAACGTCCAGTGGGGCTTCCACGGCTTCTGATTGGCTGCAGGAGCTTCCTGAGGTCAATCAGAAGCCGCACTTTGGTTTCCAAACGTTTCAGAAGTCAAATGGACTTCTGGAACGGACTCCGTTCGACTTCCAAGGTACGGCTGTACAGTGGAACCTCGGTTGTCGAACATAATCCGTTCCGGGAGACCGTTCGACTTCCGAAACATTTGACAACCAAGGATCAATTGCCGATCAGCAATTGCCCTTGAAACAACATCAAAAGATGAGGCCCCTGAGACGCTACATCGGTAGTTTTAACCGATGGAGATTTAATCCTTTACAAAAGGCTTTCCAGACTTTACTTTGCAACGTCTTTGCTTCAGTCTATTTACAAAAGGGGAAGGCGTACTTCCTGTTTGAAACCTTCCCGTTTCAATGCCAAAGATCCAATTTTCCGTTCTACTCACGGGTAGTTGTTTAAAATCCAATTGTCCACAGCAAAAAGTCAGCGCTCTCCGGCAACAGCAATGCGGCTTCACTCCGTGATAAAAGCAGTCGATTCAAAGCACCGCGCCACTCACCCCACGTCGCTCCGGAACCCCGAAACTGGGTTTCCCCACGAGTAGGGGAGGCGCAAAAGGTGCCAGCCGAATCCCACGTCCACAGGCTTCTCCCGCCTGTGGTTTTTAATGCGTCTCCGCCTCGCCATGGCGGTCAAGACCCTGATTTTCACGGAGCGGATTCCTCCCGATCAGAGGAAATCCGCCATTGCTGGAGGCGCTAACCTGGAAGTCCCCAGGCCTATCGCACTCCTAAATAGCGATTATTAATTATATGCAAATATTTTAGCCGAAAGATAAAAAAAAGTCTTCCAGATGATTATACACAATGACCAAGCTGGCTTTTTGCCCGGGAGGCACATTTATAACAACACCAGAAACATTATAAACTTATTAGAGTATTTAGACTTAAGAATAGAAAAGAAGGCAGTCTTAATGGCCATAGATGCTGAAAAAGCTTTTGATAGGGTCTCCTGGAAATTTATGAAAGGTCTATTACACCATATGGATTTTGGTATACAGTATATAAAAGGGATTGAAGCAATATATTCAAAACAAAAAGCTAAAATCATAATAAATGGAAATTTATCACAGGAGTGTGAAATCAGTAAAGGGGTCAGACAAGGTTGCCCACTATCCCCCTTAATTTTCATACTAACATTGGAAGTCTTATGTAAACGAATTAGGGAGGAAAAAGAAATAAAAGGGATTATGCTGGGAAATAGAAGTTACAAAATGAGGGCATTTGCTGATGATCTAATTATAACTACGGAGCAACCAAAACAGAGTCTAACAAAGGCGTTGGAAATAATATATGCCTATGGTAAATTTGCGGGGTTCAAACTGAATTTAAACAAGACAAAACTATTACAAATTTGTCGCCAGATGAAAAAGCAGAATTAGAAAAAATAATACAAATTAAAATCTACCCCAAAATCAAGCATTTAGGATTATGGATAACACCAAAGAATATTAACTTGTATGAAGATAATTATATTAATTGTTGGAAAGATATCAAAAGACAGTTGGAGACATGGACAAGCCTAAACTTATCATTCCTGGGCTGTATTTCGGTAATTAAAATGACAGTCTTACCGAAGCTACTCTTTTGATTCCAAACGATTCCAATTATAGGAAAGACCAGCAGTACTGACAAGTGGCAAAAAGAAATTTCTAATTTTTTGTGGAAGGGTAAAAGACCAAGAATAAGATATTAATAGATACTGTAGAAAGAGGTGGCTTCGGGTTACCGGATTTGAAGCTATATTACAAAGCCTCATGTCTTCTCTGGTTGAAAGATTGGTGTTTATTAAAAAAATGGGATATTTTAGTTCTAGAAGGTCATGACACACGTGTCAGGGAACTGCCATCAGTGCCGGAGGGAGAGAGCAAAAGCCAGAGGGATTCCAGAGAGCGTCCAGGGATCGGGAGAAAAAGCCCATCTTAGAATCATAGAATCATAGAATCATAGAGTTGGAAGAGACCACAAGGGCCATCGAGTCCAACCCCCTGCCAAGCAGGAAACACCATCAGAGCACTCCTGACATATGGTTGTCAAGCCTCTGCTTAAAGACCTCCAAAGAAGGAGACTCCACCACACTCCTTGACAGCAAATTCCACTGTCGAACAGCTCTTACTGTCAGGAAGTTCTTCCTAATGTTTAGGTGGAATCTTCTTTCTTGTAGTTTGGATCCATTGCTCCGTGGCCGCTTCTCTGGAGCAGCAGAAAACAACCTTTCTCCCTCCTCTATGTGACATCCTTTTATATACAGTGGTGCCTCGCAAGACGAAAAGAATCCGTTCTGTGATTCTCTTCGTCTAGCGGTTTTTTCGTCTTGCGAAGCAAGCCCATTAGCGGATTAGCGCTATTAGCGCTATTAGCGGCTTTTAGCGGCTTTTAACGGCTTATCTGCTGATCGGATCAGCTGATAAGCAGCTTAGCGGCTTAGAAAAAGGGGGGAGGAAAAAAACCCCGCAGGAACTCACAAGGCATTGTCGTCTTGCGAAGCAAGCCCATAGGAAATTCGTTTTGCGAAGCACCTCCAAAACGGAAAACTCTTTCGTCTAGCGAGTTTTCCGTCTTGCGAGGCATTTGTCTTGCGGGGCACCACTGTATTTGAACATGGCTATCATATCACCCCTTAACCTCCTCTTCTCCAGGCTAAACATGCCCAGCTCCCTTAGCCGTTCCTCATAAGGCATCGTTTCCAGGCCTTTGACCATTTTGGTTGTCCTCCTCTGGACACGTTCCAGTTTGTCAGTGTCCTTCTTGAACTGTGGTGCCCAGAACTGGACACAGTACTCCAGGTGAGGTCTGACCAGAACAGAATACAGTGGCACTATTACTTCCCTTGATCTAGATGCTATACTCCTATTGATGCAGCCCAGAATTGCATTGGTTTTTTTAGCTGCCGCGTCACACTGTTGGCTCATGTCAAGTTTGTGGTCAACCAAGACTCCTAGATCCTTTTCACATGTACTGCAAGATTCTCTTCTGGGGAAGAGAATCAGCGTAGCACCAGTGGAGAAGGGGGGCAGATGGGGGATGCGGCGAGGCGGTCCCATGACTCCTTGCCTGGGACCAGCGGGGAGAGTAGGGGTCCTCCGTTGCCCACACCCTCCTTGTGCAGAGAGGGTAGGCGGAGACTAGGCGTCAAAGAGCTTCTTTGCTGGAAGAAGTTTAAGAAATGCCCACTCACGGATTCTGCCAGCAACTGAGTCAGCCACGGTGGACGTGCCCAAGGATTAAGGCTTTCTGGGAGATCATATACAATGAATTGAAAAAGGTATTTACGGTAAATGCATGTATATACACCCATATTTAGTTATTTTGCAGCATTGCTTTGCTTTAAAAATTCAGGAGATAGCTCCAAAGTCAATTCGGAGGAGAGCTAGCAATCATAGGCAATATGAAAGGGTTTGAACGACTCCTCTCTCTTACACAATTCACTTTCGATCGTATTTATACTACAGACTGAAATTGATTTGGTAGTTATTTCCTCTCCTCAGGGAACTCCGAGTACTATACTTCTGTGAACAAGGCTAGCAGTCATTAACAGAAAATTCTCAGTGCCCTTGCCAAACCACAACTCCCAGGAATCTCTGGGGGGCCTCGCCAGAATTAAACTGGCATAAAATTAATATACTGGTGCAGTAATCAGCCCTGGGTTTCCCCCAGGGCTGTCAAGTGACAACAGTAGGGCCGGCTCAGGATCCAGGGTTGCCTTGGTCCCTCCCTGCCCCCAGAATGCCCCCCCAGTTGTACTTCCACCCACCCAAAGGTGCAATGGGCAGTGGCGAAGCTGCATGCTCTGGCACCAGGGGCGGAGAGCAGGCAGGCGTGTGTCCCGGGGGCGTGGCACATCGCCTGCGGGGGCGTGAAGATTGTAGAAATAACATGCCTGTGAACCCTGGAAAAAGGAAAGGTTAATCATGCGTCTCCCTTCAGAACAACTTCCCCCCCAAGGGTACATTTTTGGCAAGTATAATAAATTCTTTGATCAATCAAGTAAAACACATACACTTAATCGACTAACTGTGCAATCCCAGTGAATTCAGCAAGAGACACTCTTGTAAGTGCACGCAGGATTGCACCCTAAAATTTCTTTGAACAAGTGGACTTAGGTAGAAGAAAGGAACTGGTACCCCCTCGTCCATATTAACTGCTTCCAAGTCTATTTACCTTCTGTGAAACAGGTGAATGTCAGGAATAGCGTGAAAAACCTGGTGAGTGTCTTGCTCCAAAAAGCCCACAGTGACCTGGAGAAAGTGTGAGCCATTTGGATGTGGATCTGCCACCATATAGGTAGGTGGGGGTACCACCTTTCTGCATACTTGAGTCCCCTTGCCTCTGACAACTTCCGGTATTAAAAGATCAGCCTTTGTCACTGCCCTGCGCCCAAGAATCCAGCTCTGTAGCAGAGTTCTTTAGCAGACACCCAGTCCAGTGATTGCCAGCCAAGGAAGATGGATACGTAAGGTCATATCAAAGCAAGTTATATTCAGAGTAGACCAGCTGAAATCAAAGGATGTAAGTAACTCATGGACATTAAATTTAGTGGGTCTACTCCGAGCATGGCTTCTTTGCAGCTGTCTCGGGCATTTTCACCATTTCATAGCCAGTCATGTCAGCTCCATTTGCACAAAGGATTCTGGATTGTAACCTGTGTGGATCAGTGATTTGGTGTTTGGCTCACACAGAGCTTGACTGGGATCTCTGTTCAGCCATGAATCTCAGAAGGGATCAGGAGGTGCTCACTGATAACAGAAATCACTGGGTTAAAGCTCACTGAAAGTGCCGCGGTAGCATCATTATCAATTTACGATGGGGTGGAAGGTTTGCAGGCTATGAAGGACTCGCTCACAAATTTATTGAAAGCTGCACAAATTATGATAGCTAGCAAGTGGAAGGGGCAAGCAGAATATAAAATGGAAAAATGGTATGAAGAGGTGTGGGATATATAGCTATTAATGATAAATGAACATGTGCCATTAAGGTAAGACGGGGAATATGCAGGAGGAATGATTTTGAGGAGATATGGAGGGTGTTTGTAGAATTTGTACTGTTACAACGGAAAGGGGTCAAACCATCACTAGAGGTGTTGAAATTTTGGGAGGTTGGATAGTTACAATGGAATGGTCTCGCTGGTGGGGTGCACATTTTTATTCTTATTTATTTATTCTTATTACCTTGTCAAAATAAAGTAAAGGTCGCAGCACGGGAGGAGAGGAGGTGTCTCCCGACTCCTAACCCTTGCACCAGTGTGCATTTTTATTTGGCAACAAGACCCTGGGTCTACACAAAGCAGATTTATGAGTGCTTCCAGACTTTCTCTTTTGAGGTGCGATTCAATCACATATGGGCAAATCCATGTTGTGCAATCAAAACTTCATTTGGAGCTCTTGCAAGACAAGCCACCCCACCCCCCAATCAGATTTTGGCAACCAGGAAAGATATCGAGAAACACGATGGAAAGTGTTGCAAAGTGTTGCCACCCCACAAGCAAATCAGAATGGGTGCTCATTGTCTTTATTTCTACAGAATATGATGTGGAAGGCTGCTATAACCTGGACAAGGTGTCATTTAAACCAGCTGATGTCCTTCAGTCAGGAAAGGCTATTTGCGGTGGATATGCTCGACTCTTTCAAGAAAGGGGCAGGTAACTTCTGTTGGCTCCAGCCATCATGGCAAGTGGTTGTTACTTGGCTGTAGCGATAGGAGATCTGGAGAGCCACAGGTTCCCCACCCCTTGCCCTAGGCAGCTATCTCCATGCTTAGGCGTGATCAACTCGCACGTGACAGCCCTCGGAAATAAGTAAATCAATAGATTCTAAGCAGAAAATGGCGGGAGAGAGCTGGAGAGTCCTCATGGCTCATGAGGAGACCCTCCCCAGAACCCAAAGAGGACTTCAGTGGGAGCGGAGGAAGCCCCAAAGAGAACGGAGGCACAGTGGGGCTTTGTTTAGGCTGCTCAGCCTCCCCACCTAGTAGCTGACACACGTCACAGCATGGCAGCTGCTGTTGCTTTTCCACAGGTCCTCCAGCCAGCTCCAGAGCTTCACCTCTAGTTGAAAAGAGTGTTGTGGGGAGAGAGAGCTGGAGAGCAGGAAAAAATGAGCTTTTTTTAGTGTGTGCTCCCTACTTACACAGGGACACGGGTGGCACTGTGGTCTAAACCACTGAGCCTCTTGGGCTTGCCGATCAGAAGGTCGGCGGTTCAAATCCCCATGACGGGGTGAGCTCCCGTTGCTCGGTCCCAGCTCCTGCCAACCTAGCAGTTCGAAACCATGCCAAAAAGTGCAAGTAGATAAATAGGTACCGCTTGGGCGGGAAGGTAAACGGTGTTTCCGTGCGCTGCTCTGGTTTCGGTGTTCTGTTGCGCCAGAGGCGGCTTTGTCAGGCTGGCCACATGACCTGGAAAAACTGTCTGCGGACAAACGCCGGCTCCCTCGGCCTGTAAAGTGAGATGAGTGCCGCCACCCCAGAGTTGTCTGTGACTGGACTTAACTTTCAGGGGTCCTTTACCTTTACCCTACTTACACAATTTTTGCTTATGTGCATGGGGTTCCGGAACATGACCCACCATGTAAGTGGAGGAATGCCCACACTGTGAATGATCCTGAAGCAAACTTGCATATATAGGGCTTCATTGAATTGAGTAGGTCCACTGGAATCCATAGACTTAAAAATTACTTGAATTTAATGGGTCTCTTCCCTGTGTGACTTAGTTCCTCATCCATACTTAGCTTTGCTCTGTGCTTTATAGGCACAGTTCCTGGCTTTCCAGGTCCGTGTCCAAATGTTGTTGTTGTTGTTTCATCCCAGGAAAACTTGTGTTTTCCTGCCAAATTGGAGCAAATGAGAATCTGTGGAGAACCTGATTGCTGTTTTCTCTGATCCAGCAAAATGAAGGACGGCCAATCCAGCCTATCAAAGCGGTGAAAGCAACCACTTGTCCTCTTGGTAGCAACACTGTTCCTGAATACCTTCCTTCCCCTCTCAGTATTGCAGGGATACAGTGCCAGTATTTGATAGGCAGCTGCAGCGTAAAGGGGAAGAGCGACCATGCCTGGAATGCTGTCCGCATTGATGGAAGGTGGCATCTCTTAGACTGCACCTGGGGAAGTGGCTCTGTGAATACTGCTTTTAGCAAGTTCACTTTCAGGTACGCTGTTAGGCAGACCAGGCAGAGCGTGGGACACACTGAGGGGATAGCAGAAGAAGAAGAGTTTGGATTTGATATCCCGCTTTCTCACTACCCTAAGGAGTCTCAAAGCGGCCAACAATCTCCTTTCCCTTCCTCCCCCACAACAGTGGGGCTGAGAGACTTCAGAGAAGTGTGACTAGCCCAAGGTCACCCAGCAGCTGCAGGTGGAGGAGCAGGGAAGCGAACCCAGTTCTCTTAACCACTACACCACACTGGCTCTCACAGTTAACTTCATTTGCTTTCAGGCGGTTTTGTTTTGCTTGGACCACTTGTCAGAGTTTGCAATTTGATGGCCGCAGGGCTGATTAATGTAAGCAAGTGCAATAAGAATGCTGCAGCTAGGTTGGTGACTGGGAGCAGCCGCCGAGACCCTATAACACCGGCCCTGAAAGACCTACATTGGCTCCCAGTACATTTCCAAGCACAATTCAAAGTGTTGGTGCTGACCTCTAAAGCCCTAAATGGCCTCGGCCCAGTATACCTGAAGGAGTGTCTCCACCCCCATCCTTCAGCCTGAGGTCCAGCTCTGAGGGCCTTCTGGCAGTTCCCTCACTGTGAGAAGTGAGGTTACAGGGAACCAGGCCTTCTCAGTAGTGGCGCCCGCCCTGTGGAACGCCCTCCCATCAGATGTCAAGGAAATACAATAACTATCTGACTTTTAGAAGACATCTGAAGGCAGCCCTGTTTAGGGAAGTTTTTCATGTTTGAAGTGTTATTCCGTGCAGAGTGGCTGTGGAGGCCCGGCCAGATGGGCGGGGGTATAAGTAATATTTCATTATTATTATTATTATTATTATTATTATTATTATTATTATTATTATTATTATTATTATTATTATTATTATGCCATGGGCATGGAGTGTCCTGATGGCAGGGATAGATACCATCTATTCATCCTCTTTGAACAGTTCTGGAGTGTTGTGCTTATTCCAGGCTACATGTGTAAAATCTGGGGATTCTGGAGGCTGGATTGTTGCAACACAGCAGCTTCCTCAACCAGATGCCGTCCAGCTGCTCTGGATCACCACTCTGTTTGCCTGTCTGGCCCTGGTGCTGATTTAGGCATTATTATGAAATACTAGACTATTGCGCCTTCTCCTTTTGCAGGTACGATGAGTTTTACTTCCTTACTCACCCCGCTCTGTTTATTAAGAAGCACTTCCCTGAGGACCCCAAGTGGCAGCTTCTGAAACAGACGGTGACACTGGAGCATCAGCATGATCTGACTTAAATGCAGAAGGACTGACCGTCGCAGTCATAAGAACATCAACCACTGAAAATGGGTAAAGTCAATTAGAAGCATCTGTCTTGTTCCCTTTGATATCACAGTTACATCCACAATCAGCCTCATGTACAAGCTGTTACTGCAGTGTATATAACAGGGATGGAGAACCAGAGGCCCTTTCAGAGGTCCTGCACTACAACTTATCCAGAATGCGGCAGCTAGACTGGTGACTGGGAGCGGCCGCCCAGACCACATAACTTGAAAGACCTACATTGGCTCCCAGTCCATTTCCGAGCACAATTCAAAGTGTTGGTGCTGACCTTGAAAGCCGCCTAAACGGCCTCGGTCCAGTAGACCTGAAGGAGAGTCTCCACCCCCATCGTTCTGCCCGGACACCGAGGTCCAGCGCCGAGGGCCTTTTGGCGGTTCCCTCACTGCGAGATGCCAAGTTACAGGGAACCAGGCAGAGGGCCTTCTCGGTAGTGGCTCCCGTCCTGTGGAACGCCCTCCCATCAGATGTCAAAGGAATAAACAACTATCTGATGTTTAGGGAAGTTTTTTAATGACTGATGTTTTAATGTATTTTTAAGCTCCTGTTGGAAGCCGTCCAGAGTGGCTGGGGAGACCTGGCTGGGCGGGCGGGCCGGGTATAAGTAATAAATGATGATGATGATGATGATGATGATGTCCCATCATCCCTGACTATCATGTGGTTGATGGGACATAAGAATTCAGCAACATCTGGAGGAAATCAGATTGGGGAAGGCTGGTTTAGCACACCACCCCAGACTCTCAGCTGTGGTTAACGTTATAAAGTTATAGAGTTATTATAGAGTTGGAAGGGACCACAAGTGTCATTTTGCCTAACCCCCAGCAATGCAGGATTATTATTTTTGCCCCGTGTGAGGCTCCAACCCACGACCCTGAGATTAAGAGTTTAAACAAGCTAGCTGGATGAGCCGTGGTTTAAAGATGGCTTATCAAACCAATCAACCAGGGTTAACAATAAGCATAGTTCATCAGGTTTGGGTGAGGCAACAAGCTGTGGTTAAGCCTAACGAGGATGTACCGTAGTTTCCAAACTCTTCACCGCTTGTGTAGAGGGAGGAGGGGGGGAATGTGTGAGCCCAAGGCTTGCTTTGGCTCATTCCCAGCATACTAAACCATGGTTTCACTTGACATCTGAACTGGGTCTGTAAGTATTCCATGCTCTACCTTAGATACCTTTGTTTGCCCCTATTGCTGATTTAGATAGTGTTGCTAAATACTGCACTATTGACCTCTCTTTTTCAGGTACCATGTGATTTACCTCCTCAACCACCCTGTTCTGATTATTAGCACTTCCCAGATGATCCCAAATGGCAGCTTCTGAAGCAGACTTCTGCACCTGCAGCAGCTTGAATGGAACCCGCCTACCGTGTAATTTGATATCCTTCAAGGACAGTCACTTGTCTCGGGCATCACTGCTAAACTGACCACGGTTTTGATGCACAGGGTTTTTAGCTTGACACAAAGTTTTTAAAAATGGAAAACATATATAATATATATAACATGATATTTGTTTCAATGAGCTAAAATCGATTGCAGTAGCTATTTACAAATTTACAGTATAACTAAGAAATCGGGGAGGTGTTCCAGGATTTCTTTTTAAAGGCCGTATCCAAAAATGAGTAAAGTGGGAAACCCTAGAATGATTTTGAAAAGCAGATAATGAAAGGGTACAATTAATGTTTAGGCATAAACTTGTTCATATAAAAATGTGTTGGATCCCGCCCCCCATCCTTTACAGTACAGCAACACAAATCATTAGCATTTTATCCACCATATTCTTGAGACACCCTAATGTGGTCCTATCCATTCACTTAAAGTAGTAGCAGATGTTTTTTATATATAGCAAACAGTAAATAAAAAGAGTACAATCCATAAATTGGTGCAAGCTTTTGGGGCTTGCCTTTGATTTCCCAGTGTGTTTGTAAATGCAATAAAGTTTCACTGTTCTCCGCCAAATGTGTCCTTGTGGTTTGTTCCTCTTGCTTGATTCAGTTGTTTAATATGTGGCAATCTAATAAATTTACAGTCGTATCTTGGCTCCCGAACGCCTTGCAAGTCGAACGTTTTGGCTCCCAAAAGCTGCAAGCCAGGAAGTGAGTGTTCCGGTTTGCGAACGTTATTTGGAACCCGAACGTCCAACGCGGCCTACGAGGCTTCCGATTGGAAGCCACGCCTTGGTTCCCAAACATTTTGGAAAACGAACGGACTTCCAGAACAGATTCCGTTCGACTTCCGAGGTACGACTGTACCTACAGCATAATCACATCTTACGCGCAGAGGCATATCTAGGGGTTCTCTATGTAGAGGTGAAGGGGGTAAGGTCCTGAAAACTGCTGCTACTTAGGGGTCTAAAACAGATACATTTTTACTTAGCTTTAACACACTTACAACTGTTATTTTATAGTGCAGAGCAACAGGGACAGAAGGAACCATGAGAGAAGCGATGACTGGCTTCACGGTTTTCCCCACATAATGGTTTTTTACACGGCACGCGCACACATTGTGATTAATATTATGGCACTGTTACCACGCTGTGGACTTCAAACTTATTTCCTCACCCCAAATGTATTGATACATTGCCCAGCCTTAAAGTATGTGTGTGTGCTCTATGCGACTGCTGGTGCTGCTGCTCGCGTGAGTGTTGGGAGGACCGCTCCCTTTTCTGCCAACTCCATCTGGCCTAGGGGGCGGGGCCTGCACTCATCGCCACAGCATAAGAGGCCTGGGAGAGGCCTCCGGGACACGACTGCTGGTGCTGCTGCTCGCGTGAGTGTTGGGAGGACCGCTCCCTTTTCTGCCAACTCCATCCGGCCTAGGGGGCGGGGCCTGCACTCATCGCCACAGCATAAGAGGTCTGGGAGAGGCCTCCGGGACACGACTGCTGGTGCTGCTGCTTGCGTGAGTGTTGGGAGGACCGCTCCCTTTCTGCCAACTCCATCCGGCCTAGGGGGCGGGGCCTGCACTCATCGCCACAGCATAAGAGGCCTGGGAGAGGCCTCCGGGACACGACTGCTGGTGCTGCTGCTCGCGTGAGTGTTGGGAGGACCGCTCCCTTTTCTGCCAACTCCATCTGGCCTAGGGGGCGGGGCCTGCACTCATCGCCACAGCATAAGAGGCCAGAGAGAGGCCTCCGGGACACGACTGCTGGTGCTGCTGCTTGCGTGAGTGTTGGGAGGACCGCTCCCTTTTCTGCCAACTCCATCCGGCCTAGGGGGCGGGGCCTGCACTCATCGCCACAGCATAAGAGGCCTGGGAGAGGCCTCCGGGACACGACTGCTGGTGCTGCTGCTTGCGTGAGTGTTGGGAAGACCGCTCCCTCTCCTGCCAACTCCATCCGGCCTAGGGGGGCGGGGCCTGCACTACCATCACAGTTTAGAGGACAGAGCAGCTACCGGCAGCAATGGACAAAATAGTTTTAAATGTTTTAATTGCTTTTAATTTGCAGCACCTTAAATGGGGGTTGTTGTTTTTTATAATATTATATTATTTCATTATCTGCTGCAAATGTTAAAGATGTTTTTATATATTTTAAGGTGTTTTAAAGGTGCTTTTATTGTTTACTTTGTTGTACCACCGTGAATGGTGGTTTTTATTTATGTATTTTTGTTTGTTCCATTTTGTTTTGTTTTGGGGGGTGGACACTGAGTGGGGCGGGGATTGGTTTTGTTTGGGCATAATTGTGTTGGTTGTTTTGTTTTCTATTTGTAAATGGAGGTTAGTATGAGGCTTGGGATTGCGACCGTGGAGGGGCGAGGGAGGTATGGCGGTGGGGGCAGATGTTATAGGCGAAGGGGATCGAGATATGGATATGCTCGTACCCCTTCCAATCTGCGCCCCATCCCGAGAGACGAGGGTAGGGTGAGCAAGGATTACTCACCTCCTTCACTGGTGTTGTGCAATGCCAGGTCTATAGGCAACAAAACTGCTACCCTGCGAGATTTCTTTATCTCGCAGGGAGTTGCCCTGGCTTGTGTGACGGAGACCTGGGTGCGCGAAGGGGTAACTGTTACCTTACGAGAGATGGCGCCCCCGGGTTTCTCCGTCCTCCACCAGTCACGGACTGTGGGCCGGGGGGGAGGGGTGGCAGTATTAATCCGGGAAGATTGTTCTTTCAGGGCTCTACCATCGCCATCGATCCCCGGCATTGAATGTGTTGGCCTAGTGTGGGGCTCCGAGGAGAGCTTGGCTGTCTGGCTGGTGTACCGGCCACCTAGCGCACCAGCAGCCACCCTGTCAGGCCTGCTGGAGGCGGTGGCCGGCTGGGCCTTGGAGTTCCCTAACCTATTGGTATTGGGAGACTTCAACTTCCACGCTGATGCCACTCCCTCCTCACAGGCTCTGGACCTGGTGTCTTCCATGGCGACACTAGGGCTCTCCCAGTTTGTTTCGGGCCCCACACATCAAGCAGGCCACACGCTGGATTTGATCTTTGGCGCCGGTATAGATGTGATCATGTCTCCTTCGATGAAGGTGCCATGGTCTGATCACTACGCTCTGAAAGCCAGGATTGACTTTCCACCCCCACCCTGCTTAGGTGGCGAGCCGATTTGGGCTCGCCCGCGGAGGCTGATGGACCCGGATAGATTCCGTCAAGCCTTGCGGGACCTTGCTCCCCCTGGCGACTCATTGACTGAGCTTGTTGAGGGCTGGAATACCCAGCTCCTGGCAGCCATCGATGAGATCGCACCTAAGCGCCCTCTGCGACCCCGCAGAAACCGGGCTCCCTGGTTTACCGAGGAGCTTCGGAAAATGAAGCGGGACCTCAGACGGCTAGAGCGAGTATGGCGGGGTGCCCGTGACGGAGCCTCAAGAACATCTTATAGGGTTTTTATGAAAACCTATGAGATGGCAGTGAAGGCTGCTAAGAAGTCTTACTTCTCGGCCTCCATTGCATCCGCTAGCTCTCGCCCGGCGCAATTATTTAGTATAATCCGGTCTTTAACGTCCCTTGAAGGACAGCCAAATTTAAATAACAATCTGACACACAGCTGTGAGGCATTTGCGAGCTTTTTTGCGGAGAAGGTCCTGTTGCTCCGCCATGACCTCCCTGCCAATTTGGATACAATAAAGGAACTGGAGGCCCCTCGACTGTCCTCGGGTCCAGTATTGGACCACTTTGACCGGATATCTCCAGCCGATGTGGACAGATTCCTCCAAGCTGGAAAGCCCACCACCTGTCCTCTTGACCCGTGCCCGTCATGGCTGATTAGAGCGTGTCCAGACGAGGTGCGGGCCCCCCTGGGGGATATCATCAATTTGTCCCTTGGCACCGGGATATTCCCAGGGGAACTGAAGGAGGCGGTGGTGCGTCCGCTCTTAAAGAAAACATCATTAGATCCCTCAGATCTATCCAATTACCGCCCGGTCTCGAATCTTCCATTCCTGGGTAAGGTGATTGAGAGAGCGGTTGCTGAACAGCTTGGTAGGTTTCTGGATGAAACATCTGCTCTGGACCCATTCCAGTCCGGCTTCCGCGCTGGTCATGGGACCGAGACGGCTCTGGTCGCCCTAACAGATGATCTCCGCAGGCAGCTGGATCGAGGCGGGTCAGGGCTGCTGATTCTTCTAGATCTGTCAGCAGCCTTTGACATGGTCGATCACGAACTCCTGGACCACCGCCTTGCCGACGTGGGGATCCAGGGCACAGTCCTTCAATGGCTGCGCTCGTTTCTCTCTGGTCGGGGACAGAGGGTGGCGCTTGGGGGGGAATTGTCATCACGCCACTCCTTGGTGTGTGGAGTGCCTCAGGGTGCAATTCTCTCCCCGATGCTTTTTAACATCTTTATGCGCCCCCTCGCCCAGCTTGTCCGGAGTTTTGGGCTGGGTTGCCATCAGTATGCTGATGACACCCAACTCTATCTGTTGATGGATGGCCATCCTGACTCGGCCCCAGACACACTGACCAGATGTCTGGAAGCTGTGGCTGGATGGTTACGTGGGAGCCGGTTGAAGTTAAATCCTTCGAAGACAGAGGTCCTCTGGCTGGGGCGGGACGATATGGGATCGAGGGGGCAACTCCCATCTCTTGCGGGGGTGCAATTAGTGCCAGCACCGGCCGTTAAGAGTTTGGGTGTAATCTTCGATACCTCCCTCTCTATGGAGTCGCAGATTACAGCTATAACAAAGGCGGCATTTTTTCATCTCCGCCAAGCTAAGCAGTTGGCCCCTTATCTCTCTCGTCCTGACCTAGCCACTGTGATCCATGCGACGGTCACCTCCAGACTGGATTATTGTAACTCGCTCTACGTGGGGCTGCCCTTGAGACTGACCCAGAAACTCCAGCGGGTGCAGAATGCCGCGGCGAGACTCCTTATGGGGTCTTCGCTGCGAGAGCACATTCATCCGGTATTATACCAGCTGCACTGGCTCCCGGTGGAGTACAGGATCAGGTTTAAGGTGCTGGTTTTAACCTTTAAAGCCCTATACGGCCTAGGACCCTCGTACCTACGGGACCGCCTCTCCTGGTATGCCCCTCAGAGAAACCTACGGTCTGCAAATAATAACATCCTCAAGGTCCCAGGCCTCAGAGAGGTTAGGCTGGCCTCAACTAGAGCCAGGGCCTTCTCGGCTGCAGCTCCAAACTGGTGGAATGCTCTGTCAAAAGAGACTAGGGCCCTGCGGGACCTGACATCTTTCCGCAGGGCCTGCAAGACAGAGTTGTTCCGCCAGGCCTTTGGTCAGGGCGCAGCCTGACTCCCTCCTCTGGCAACCTGCACATAATTCTGCTTAATTGGTTGCCATCAATTTGATTTAATTAATTTTTATAATGAAATATTTTTAGATTGTGTGATTATTTGACTGATTATTTGATTGTTGTTAGCCGCCCTGAGCCCGGCTTTGGCTGGGGAGGGCGGGATATAAATAAAATTTATTATTATTATTATTATTAAAAATCTGTTGAATGGTTTCTTTAAATGTAAAGGTTCATCATTGTTCCACTCCATGTGTATGTCTTAAAGGGGCCGGAGCAAGGGCCAGAGCAAGATAACGAGACCCAGCTTTACAGCTGTGAAACATAGCAGGTGCTGCTGAGTTGTATTTGATTAAGGCGTGTCAGCATTTGGGTAGAGTATATAAGGGGCAGCACCTAGCTCTCCCATTACCCTGGGGGATGGGTTGGTGGTTGGGTCATGTTTGTTTGTTAATATATTTAGTGTTAATGGAGTTTTTGTTTTTCTTATTAAAACCTTCTTTAAGTTATTTTTGAGTCCTTTCTTTTTAATGCATGATCTCCCCAGCAAGCTCTCTGCAGCGTCACTATACTGCAAAAAAGCCAACAAAATCACCATGCGGGAAAAACTGTGAAGCCAGCTAGTGCCTCAAAATTTAGCTGGTGCTCTATCACAATTTTGAAAAGCAGGTAACATCTAGCCCTCCACTCAACCCTTGTTATGCTTCAAAAAGAATTTGTCTAAGTTTGCATAAGTAAGTGGAAAAGAGACTAAGAAAAAGAGAAATTAAGAAAAGAGGAGAAATGATTCCCTACAACAGGTAACTTATCAGTTTTCGTGAAAGGTGTCAACTTTGAGAGAAAGCAGTATTATTTGTGATGGCTAAAGGGTAAAGGGACCCCTGACCGTTAGGTCCAGTCGCGGACGACTCTGCGGTTGCGCGCTCATCTCGCTCTATAGGCCGAGGGAGCCGGCATTTGTCCGCAGACAGTTTTTCCGGGTCATGTGGCCAGCATGACTAAGCCGCTTCTGGCGAACCAGAGCAGCGCACGGAAATGCCGTTTACCTTCCCGCCGGAGCGGTACCTATTTATCTACTTGCACTTTGACGTGCTTTCGAGCTGCTAGGTTGGCAGGAGCCGGGACTGAGCAACGGGAGCTCACCCCGTCGCGGGGATTCGAACCGCCAACCTTCTGATCGGCAAGCCCAAGAGGCTCAGTGGTTTAGACCACAGCACCACCCGCGTCCCTACACAACACAAAACACTGTTGCTGTCTGTAGGTTTTATCTTTATTTTTTCTACCTTATATTTTGGAAATGTACATCCAGGTTTTATTTCCTTTAAATTGGGGGGGGCAAGAGAGTGGGGCCCTAAACTATAGCGTGTTTAGCATACATGTAAATACGGCACTAGGGGCTGCCTGCCCTGCTCACTCTGCTAAGCCTAGACTAACCGATCCAATAGGAATCCAACCCCTGCGACAATCCAATATTGTGTCCTACATTTCTAAGCAGTGAAAAGTTCTGGAGCAGCAATACAGGGAGAAAGGGTACCAGGGGTAGGGGGGCTTGTAAACTGGCCACATATGGTTGATCTGTCTGGACTGAGATCAAGTCATACTCAAGCCACAAAGCTCTGTTTTGACGCTTCGTTCTTTGCTTGAATTCCCCAGAATATTTTGTTGGAAGCCTCCCAGAGTGGCTGGGGAAACCCAGCCAGATGGACGGGGTATAAGTAATAAATGATGATGATGATGATGAAAATAGTATAGGAATTAATACCAAAAAATACTACACCCCATTCCCTGCAAAAAGAAGGACGCCCTAAAAACAAACTGAGCACACCTCTTATATCAATCGGCAATGAGAACAGGAGATGGACCTTTCCATTAATTATATGTGGGCAGATCCACATAAAACATAGACTATGAACTGCCGAAATCTACCTGGCAGGGGAGGAAATGTGCAATTGGGACTCCAGGGAACTTTGACACACTGCTGTGCTGTTTTGTCCAAACTTGTTCTGCTTTCACTTTTGTTTGGGTGCCGTAAGTGCTGTTCCTGTTTCTCTTATCATAATGCCAAGGTCTCCATCAAAAGCAGAAATTGCGTGCACAAAAGTTGAAGCAACTTCTACGGAACAGAAACACAACGTGGCATTGTCTCATTGGTCTTGATCCATCAAGGGTGCTCTATTGTGTGCACGAAACATACCAGAGCTGCTGGGTGCGATGGCTATCAGGGCTTCAAGTAAAAGTAGTGATTATTTATTTCACCACTGAGGGAGGGTGGCACTCTGCGCATGCTCAGGCACTCACTCGTTTATGATGGCTTGAACATGAGAGGTAAGCGGAACAGCCGTGCACAAAGGCAGCATACCTCTAACGTAAGAACATAAAAAGAGCCTGCTGGATCAGGCCAATGGCCCAACTATTCAAGCATCCTGTTCTCACAGAAGCTGAGCAGATGTGTGTGGAAAACCCATAAAAATAAAATATCAGGGAAGGGCAATCTGTGGCCATACAGATGGTCTCTGCCAGCATGGCTAATGGTCAGGGATGGTGGGCATTGCAGTATATGTTTTAATGTACATATTGTCTCATCCCAAGGATAAGATCAAGGGAAGTAATAGTGCCACTGTATTCTGCTCTGGTCAGACCTCACCTGGAGTACTGTGTCCAGTTCTGGGCACCACAATTCAAGAAGGACACTGACAAACTGGAACGTGTCCAGAGGAGGGCAACCAAAATGGTCAAAGGCCTGGAAACGATGCCTTATGAGGAACGGTTAAGGGAGCTGGGCATGTTTAGCCTGGAGAAGAGGAGGTTAAGGGGTGATATGATAGCCATGTTCAAATATATAAAAGGATGTCACATAGAGGAGGGAGAAAGGTTGTTTTCTGCTGCTCCAGAGAAGCGGACACGGAGCAATGGATCCAAACTACAAGAAAGAAGATTCCACCTAAACATTAGGAAGAACTTCCTGACAGTAAGAGCTGTTCGGCAGTGGAATTTGCTGCCAAGGAGTGTGGTGGAGTCTCCTTCTTTGGAGGTCTTTAAGCAGAGGCTTGACAACCATATGTCAGGAGTGCTCTGATGGTGTTTCCTGCTTGGCAGGGGGTTGGACTCGATGGCCCTTGTGGTCTCTTCCAACTCTATGATTCTATGATTCTATGATTCTATAACCATTTTGTAGCCTTTCAAGAGGAAAGGAGAACAAGGATCAACTCTGTCCCAGAAACAATCTGATGGGATGCCCATGTGTTGAAGGCATGCTGTCTCTTATTGTGATATATACAGTGTGGAATTATAGTCCTGTAAGGAATCTGCTAGAATGCTGAGGGTTTTTTTTCATGTGGATTTGGAATTTGATAGTACAGTGGTACATTGGTTCTCGAATGTAATCCGTTCCGGAAGTCCATTCGACTTCCGAAACACATACATTTAATTGACCAGCTGTGCAACCCTGAGCAGTTTTACTCACTGAGTAGCCCCACTGAGTTCAGCAAGATTGACCCTCTTGTAAGTGCCTGTAAAAATGCACCCCACATTTTCTTTAAACAAGTGTCAGGCTTAGAGAGAAAAAGGTAAAGGTAAAGGTAAAGGGACCCCTGACCTTTAGGTCCAGTCGTGGCCGACTCTGGGGTTGCGACGCTCATCTCGCTTTATTGGCCGAGGGAGGCAGCGTACAGCTTCCAGGTCATGTGGCCAGCATGACTAAGCCGCTTCTGGCGAACCAGAGCAGCAGAACTATTACTTTAGCAAATAATAATTGCTGTTGTGCAAGAAACTGATTTCTGCAGTTATTGCTATACCATCCAATTGTAATCGTGACTGATAGCTTTTCAAATAAAGTTTCTCAAGACAAAAGCAAGAATGTCATGTTTAAATGCATATTGTATTTTTTAAACATAGTTATAGTAAGTTGGGAACCCAAATAAAGCAGAAGCACGAGGGCCAACTTGTGTTTTTGGCAATCTAGTAAGGTAAAGTCAGGGAAGTGATTATGGCAGTCCTAAAAAGAGGTTTAAATGACACACATGACAACACTTTTATGCTAGGTAAGTTGCACATTGTGGTGTTATGTTGATCAAAAGAAATACTGCATGTAAAACACATTTCAAGTAGCATCTCATCATATTTCTTAACACTAAGAACTCCAAAGAAGAGAATAAAGTTAAAACATATGGCTTTTTCTTTTCATTTGTTGAGTGTGTGTGTGTGTGTGTGTGTGTGTGTGTGTGTGTGTGTGTGTATTTGTGACAAGCATAATATGCTAAACTCTCATGAGTTTATTTTCGTAAGCTCATCTGATTGTGTTCCCCATATTGCTCACATGCAGGGCTCCAAACCCAGAAATAGCCCTAAAACGTCATATAGACGTCACAAAAAGGAGTGAAAAAAGGAGTGAACATGCGGTCCGCCAAGCTGCACAGAGGTCCGGAACTAAACCCTTACGCAAAACGAGGATTGCCTGTACCATACTCTGGACTTCTAAGCCAGTGGTTCCCAAACTTTCTGGGGCTGCTGCCCGCTTGGTTCCATAGACTCATCCCCAGTGCCTCCTACAGTCCCACTCTATAAAAAGCATTACAGGGGAACCTTGGTTGTTGAATACTTCGGAAGCCGAACAATTCAGAACCTGAACGCCGACAACCCGGAAGCGAATGCTTCCATTTTTGAATGCACCTCGGAAGTCGAACGGAACTCCATTTTTAAAAAAGAATTTGCCGATCGGCAATTGATCCTTGGTTGTCAAATGTTTCGGAAGTCGAACGGTCTTCCGGAACGGATTATGTTCGACAACCGAGGTTCCACTGTACAGTCGTATCTTGGAAGTCGAACGGAGTCCGTTCCAGAAGTCCATTTGACTTCTGAAACGTTTGGAAACCAAAGTGCGGCTTCTGATTGACCTCAGGAAGCTCCTGCAGCCAATCAGAAGCCGTGGAAGCCCCACTGGACGTTCGGCTTCCAAAAGAACGTTTGACTCCTGTCAGGGAACTGCCATCAGTTTCCGAGGGAGAGAGCAAGCTCCAAAGGGATCCCAGAGAGCGTCCCGGGAGTGGGAGAGGCAGCCCATCTTCTGGGGAAGGGAATCAGCGTAGCTCCAGTGGAGAAGGGGGGCAGATGGGGGAATCGGCGAGGCGGTCCCATGACTCCTTGCCGGGGACCAGCGGGGAGAGGAAGAGTCCTCCGCTGCCTACGCCCTCCTTGCGCAGAAGGCTTCCGCGCAGGGAGAGTAGGAGGAGACTGGGTGTCAAAGAGCTTCTTTGCTGGAAGAAGTTTAAGAAACGCCCACTGACAGATTCTGCCAGCGATTGAGACAGCCACGGGTGAGTGGCTGCTCGGACAGGAAAGGTTCACTCAGGCAACCCAGCCAGGTGTTGGGACAAGCTTACGCACGAGCAACCCCTAGAACCATTACAGCAATCCGTCAGTCCCTGATGTTGCTTGTGCGCAGCCCCGGAGAGGCAGCAAGATGAGCCAAACAGAGCCGGCCAGAGGGACAGAGCAAGAAGCCCTGGTGCGAGGTCTGGCCGAGAGGAACCGAGACCTGGAGGCGCATGTAGCTACCCTGACGGCGCGGCTGGAGGAGAGACGGGTTCAGGATGCACAGGTCAGAGCCACCCCGATAGGAAGGAAGGTTCAGGGGCTGGTACACAAGTTTGGTGGAAAGCCCCAAGACTACAATGCCTTCCGAACGGAAATTCAGTACGCTTTGGAATTGCAGAAAAATGACTTTGATGTTGGCGGGGAGAGGGTGGCTTACATTGTGGGACATCTGCAGGATGGGGCGCGTGAATGGATCAGGCCCCTAATGGCGACGCAGAATGATGCATTGAAAGATCTTAAGAAATTCTACCAAGGGATGGACGCGATGTTCTCCGGCGAGGTGGACCAAAGCGTGACGAGACGGGAGCTGATGGGGTGCAAGCAGGGAAGCCTGTCCGTCAGAAACTACTGGTCGCGTTTCGCGATGTTAGTCCACAAGCTCGGGTGGGATCTGGACTCTGAACCAATGCAAATGTTGTTTGAAGCGGGTTTGTCCCCCAAAGTGAAAGACGAGTTGTCCCGAGTGCCCCGCCCGTGGTCGATGGATGAACTCACAAAGACTGTGCTTGCGATCGGTGTACGCCAGGAAACGTGGGCTCAAGAGAAGCGGGAGATAAGGGCGGAATGTTTCCATGACAACCGCATTCCAGAGATGCCGAGTGAGCCTTCCCAGGCGGCGGAGCTGATGGAAATTGAGGGAGCGTGCGTGTGTGAAGTTTCAAACGCTGGTGAAGGGCGGAAAAGGGAGGGGAAGGAGTGGAAAACTACCAAGAAGTGTTTCCTCTGTCTGCGACTGGGACATTTTGCAAAGGTCTGCCCTCAATGAAAGGCCTGGCAAGGCATGATGGGGGCTGCAGACCACGACGAGAAGGGGGAGGGGGGCAGGTGCAGGGAAACGACAACGCCTGGCTGCCAACCAGCAGGGGCAGCAGCCAGGCCAGCAACCAATAGAAGTGCCCCAGCCTGACCCCCCCCCAAGGCAGCTATAGCCATAGAGGTGGTGCTAGAACTCCCAAACGGGCACCCCGTCAAAGTGAAGGGACTGCTAGATTCTGGCAGCTCGTGTGATTTCTTCAGCAGAGACTTTGCTCTGGAGCACCAACTCCACCTGTTGTCACTAGATTTTCCCTTGCAGGTGACCACCATCGATGGCAGGGAACTCCTGGGAGGGGAAGTGACACACCAGACACCGCCAATGAGAATGAGGGTCTCCAGGCACACGGAAACCATTGCCTTTCACGTGGCCACGCTGGCAGGACCCCCAATAATACTGGGAATGAGCTGGCTGGCAATGCATGACCCAGTGGTGTCATGGCATCAGCGGTTGGTCACCTTTGGGTCAGCTTACTGCTTAGAGCAGTGTCTGGGAGGGAAGGAACCAAGAATGACTGTGGCCAGGGTGGCTGGGTTGGCCCTGGGGCAAAAAGGGGAAGTGCCACCACAATATGCTGATTTGAAGGAGGTCTTCAGCGAGAGGGAGGCAGATAAGCTGCCCCCCCACAGGCCCTTTGACTGCCAAATCAACCTGCTTCCAGGGGCTCAGTTACCAGTGGGTAAACTGTATGCCATGTCCGACTGGGAGATGCAGGAGCTGCGGCAGTTTATTGACAAGAACCTGAAGAGAGGTTTCATAAGGGAATCTAAGGCGATGGGGGGCAATCCAGTGTTCTTTGTGGACAAAAAGGAGACTAATCAGCACAGATTAGTTGTGGATTACCGGGCCCTAAACCTAGTATCAGAACCCGTGACTTTCCCAATGCCCAGGATTGACGATATTTTGACACGTGTGAGGCAGGGGAAGATTTTTATCAAGCTGGACCTCAGGGGAGCCTACAATCTGATTAGGATAAGGGAGGGGGACGAATGGAAAACGACCATGTTCACCCCCCTGGGGGCTTTTGAGTACTTAGTCATGCCATTTGGATTACAATCGGGCTCTGCCTGCTTTCAAGCCTTCATGCATCATGTGTTGGGGCCCCTGCTGTACAAGAATTGCATAGCCTTTTTGGACGACGTCTTAATCTATTCGGACAATGAAAAGCAACACGTCAGAGACATCAGGGAGGTGCTACAGAGATTGAAGAAGCATCAGTTGTGGGTCAAGCTGGAAAAATGCCAATTCCACGCCCGGGAGGTCGAGTTCCTGGGGTACAGGCTGTCAGACAAAGGACTAGCCATGGATCCGGGCAAGGTGAAGGCAGTGCTGGAATGGAAAGCCCCCCAAAACAGAAAGGACGTGCAAAGGTTCCTAGGCTTCAGCAACTTCTACAGGAAGTTCATAAAGAACTTCGCTCACTTGACGGCGCCCATAACGGATTGTCTTAGTAGCAAAAAGAAGTTCGCGTGGACAGAGGGTGCGCAGCAATCCTTTGAAAAACTGAAGAGGGCGTTCGCCTCGGAAGAGCAGCTCCTGCACGTGGATCCGGAGAATCCCATGAGACTGGAGACGGATGTGTCCGACCGCGCCATTGGAGCGGTCCTTTTGCAGCCCGGGGCCAAGCAGAACTGGAGGCCGTGTGCCTTTTTCTCTAGGAAGCTGAGCAAGTCAGAGCAAAACTACACAGTGTATGACTGAGAACTGCTTGCGATCTATGCGGCATTTCGGCAATGGAAACATCTGTTGATAGGGGCGCGGCACAAGTTCCAGGTCCGAACTGACCACAAGAACTTGGAATACTGGTGGACCGCGCGAGTGCTCAATCAGAGACAGATCAGGTGGTCCCAGGAGTTCGCCAAGTTTTCCTTCGAGATCCGATACATGCCGGGAGAGGAAAACGTAAGGGCAGACACTCTCTCCCGGAAACCGGAGTACATGGAAGGAGAGGGGCCACCAGAGACCAGGCACGTATTACCCGAGGACCGGTGGGTGTAGGGGGGGGCGTTGGTTGGCAAACGAGAACTGGCAGGGCTCACCAGAGACGATGAGTTTGCTCAGACAAAAATTAGGGAGCTCAGGGACGGAAAGGAAGTCCATGGAGGGTTTGAGGAAAAGGAAGGGCTACTGTACTATAAGGGGGCGCTGTATGTACCGGGGGAGACTTTGAGGGGGAAGGTACTCAAGCAACTCCATGACAACCCAACAGCTGGGCACTTTGGACAGCACAAGACCATGCTACTTGTCACCAGGCAGTTCTGGTGGCCAAAGGTGAGGGAAGACGTACGAGAATATGTACGAGGGTGCGACCGATGCCAGAGGGCTAAGGGGGAAAGGGCCACCCCCGCGGGGTTACTGCAACCCTTACCCACACCGGGAAGGCCCTGGGAGGTGGTGTCCATTGATTTTATGACAGATCTGCCCAAGTCAAGGGGAAAGACAGCGGTCATGGTAGTAGTCGATCTACTGACTAAAATGTGCCATTTCGTAGCTTGCTCACATGCAGCAACGGCAGAGGAGACCGCCAGGCTGTTTGTGGATCACATTTTCAGACTGCATGGGGCTCCCTTGAGGGTAATCTCGGATTACGGGAAACAATTTACTTCCCGGTTCTTGCGGAAACTCATGAGCTTGCTACAGGTTGAGGTGAGCTTCTCGACGGCGAGGCACCCAGAAACCAACGGACAAGCCGAAAGAGCGAACGGCATACTCCAGCAATACCTACGCTGCTATGTCAGTGAGAGACTGAACAATTGGGTAGTGAAATTAGCTTTGGCTGAATTTGCGTACAATAACGCTGAACACGTGTCCACGGGAATGAGCCCTTTCATGGTGTCACCCCAGGGCATTCCCGGGGGAGGAAGGATGGAGTGTACCTGCGGCTGAGCAATTTGTGGAGGAAATGGAGGCCTTACACCACCAGCAACTAAGGCTGAACTTGGAGCGGGCCAAGGAAGTTTACAAGAGGCAGGCGGACAGGCACCATCAGGAGGGGGAGGCCATACGGGTGGGAGACCGGGTGTGGTTGTCATACCAAGGGTTGCCCCTAAAGGGAGGGTGCAAGAAGTTGCAGCCGAGGTGGCTGGGGCCTTTTGAGGTAATACAGCAGGTGAACCCAGTGGCATTTAAACTCAAGTTGCCTGACAGCATGAAGATACATCCGGTGTTCCATAGGTCCCTACTTTCACCTTACAGGAAGGGGCGGGAATTCCCGGGACGGGAGGGAGGGGTTACCACCCACCCGCGGGTAGAGGAGAGGGAACACTGTAACGAAGCCACGGAAATACTCGATTTAAGGTGGCGAGGTCGCCAGGTAGAGTACTCGGTAGCCTGGGAGGGGGAACCTAGGTCGGAAAACACTTGGGTCCCTGCTGAATCAATCACTGACGGGTATCTGGTGGAAGAATTCCACAGTTTGTTCCCGGATAAGCCCAAACCATTAGTGAGATTCTGGGAGGAGGAATTTGGACCCATGGATGACGAAGGGGATTTTGTGGGTTTTCCTGCCTCCGAAGAGGAGGGAGAGGAGGTGTCCAAGGGAGAAGAATCAGACTGGGAGGTTCAACCAGCGGGAAGAGATCCGAGCGGATGGGAGGCTGGTTTTGAATCCTCAGAAGATGATGCCAGCTCTTTCAGGGGATTCCCCGCATCGTCGGCCGAGGAGAGGGAGGAGGTTGTGCCGGAAAATCGCGCCCGGGGTGGGAGGGGTCCTGAGGAGGAGGTGGATGTCAGGGAACTGCCATCAGGGTCCGAGGGAGAGAGCAAGCTCCAAAGGGATCCCAGAGAGCGTCCCGGGAGTGGGAGAGGCAGCCCATCTTCTGGGGAAGGGAATCAGCGTAGCTCCAGTGGAGAAGGGGGGCAGATGGGGGAATCGGCGAGGCGGTCCCATGACTCCTTGCCGGGGACCAGCAGGGAGAGGAAGAGTCCTCCGCTGCCTACGCCCTCCTTGCGCAGAAGGCTTCCGCGCAGGGAGAGTAGGAGGAGATTGGGCGTCAAAGAGCTTCTTTGCTGGAAGAAGTTTAAGAAACGCCCACTGACAGATTCTGCCAGCGATTGAGACAGCCACGGGTGAGTGGCTGCTCGGACAGGAAAGGTTCACTCAGGCAACCCAGCCAGGGTGTTGGGACAAGCTTACGCACGAGCAACCCCTAGAACCATTACAACTCCCAAGGCATTCGGGAGCAGAGGTACAACGGTATCCAGAATAGTGGTTTGCATGACCAACTAAGGAAGATAATAACGCAATAAAATTCAAAACAGCAACGATCAATTGCACATTTATTCCAAATCCAGTTAAAACTATTTAGTTCAATTAAATCAGTAAAATCGATGAGCTTGATCGAGTGATACCAGTTTTTCAAATTCTGATAGTTATACCCCCAATGCCCCTCTTGCCTCCTAGCACCCTCTGGTTAATCCCACAGCCTGTGCCCACTCTGGGAACCCCTGTTCTAAGCAGTGAAAAATTATGGGGCGACAATACAGAAAGAAAGTGCTTTTTTAAAAAGCCAGTCCTTTTAAAAAAAAATAATGTTTAGGGGTACTCTCATTTTCCTAGGCATATTGAAATACTGCCCCGCAATGAGGCCAAACGTAGATTCACAAGATGTTTAGGGGTATGCGTATGCCCCTCGCGTCCCCTCAGGAAAAAAAGCACTGGGTAGGACAATACGCAGGCCACATCTGGGTGATCTTTCCTCCTGACGGAGTTCAAGCCACCTTAATCCCTCACTCCTCCCCTTTGGGACTTTATTCCTTGATTACACAAATGCAGAGTTCCCCGTTACTCTCCAAATTCACACTGCTATGCCGTTGTGATGGTGACACACCTTGGCTGTATAAATTTCTTTCCCTAAGCAACCTCTATAAATAATATGATTGCTTGCATTTGCATTGTGAGAGAGAGATAAAGTTCAGCCTTTCTCCAGCAAGGAAATGAAACAACTTACCTGTTTCTCCTAGGTGCACTGAGAAGTCTTCTCCAAGGGAGAAGAATCATTACCTGGATGTCCCTGCTGAGCATCTATGCCGAAAAGGTAACCAGAGCATCTTGATTTGTTTGGGCCTCTTACAAAAGCAGGGTTTGTGAAATGAAGCAACTGACTGGTCCATGGAGTGTCTATTTACCAGGAACTGGTAAGCCTGGCAGACCGGAATCCTAGGATAGTTAGGAAGCAGAAGCTCATTCCAGGCACAGCCCCTGGAGGGAACTTTTCAGGTCACAGAATAACAGTTCAGTGAATTCTCCAGAGTGTTTCTCTCCAGTTTTATACAAATGAACGGTGAGGGATGGATGGGAATGGCAAGAAAAGCAGGTAAGGGCAGTGGTGAGTTTATGCTCTCGGGCCCTTTTGGCAGGCCCCCTATTCATTCACCTTAATAAACCTGACTATGTCTGAAAATACAATGGATTTAAAAGCTGAATTAATATATCACATAGGTTATCTTTTTTCCTATTACAGTACTTTCCGCTTCTACTGAAAGAAATACAGAGATAGAGATAGAGATAGAAAGATAGATAGATAGGAGAGAGAGAGAGAGAGAGAGAGAGAGAGAGAGAGAGAGAGAGAGAGAGAGAGAGAGAGATATTTTTCTGGGGGGACGCGGGGGGATGCATACCCCTAAACATTTTGTGAATCTAAGTTTGGCCTCATTGAGGGGCCGTGTTTAAATATGAGTAAGAAAATGAGAGTACCCCTAAACATTGAATAGATAGATAGATAGATAGATAGATAGATAGATAGATAGATAGATAGACAGATAGTCTCCAGAACCAGACCTGAACACCCTTCAGAAACTGGGTTTTGCCCCTCAAGCCCTTCTGAGCCTGGGGTTGGGCCAGGCAAAAGCCATGGTCAGGCAAAGAATCTTAGACACCGAGAGACAACAGGACTGCGCAAGGTGCCCCGACTATAAAATTTGAGAAATCGAGAGATATATAGCTGCACCGGCAGCATATCTCTTCTTTCTCGTATCTAAAAATGCAAGAAGAGCCTTTACACTCGCCAGAAGCTCGGCTCTGCCCTCGCAGGTCCTGGAAGGAGCCTTTAAGAAGTCCCACATGCTCAGAGTCTTTGCACCTGTCCATTGGGAGAGATAGGAAGCCCAGAGCACTTGTTCTTTAGATGTCTCTTTTATGAAGAGGCACGTAGTAAGACCATTGATCCCCTGCTGGTGAGGCTCGCCAACCTCCCGGAAAAGCAAAAACTTGACCTTTTCCTGTTAGGCAAAGATCAGAAGACGACCTGGATGGTCGCCAGATTCTGTGTACAGATCTGTAGGCACAGACCATCTCCCAACTCAAACTAGTTTGTTATGAAAATCCCCAAACTCGGTTCCATGGGTGACTCTGGGTAGATAGATAGATAGATAGATAGATAGATAGATAGATAGATAGAAAACATGGACATGGGTACCTAAAGGAAGTCAGTGTGAGCAAGTGAAATGTTGAGGACTAGTAACTTGTGGCAGAGGCAGATCTAGGGCAGTGCAGCCAGTTCTGCCAAACTGGGCATCAAGCCAAGGGGGGCACTGCAGGGTGTCGCAACTATGATGTAGGGAATTGAGCAGAGCAGGTGGTGAGGCAGGGAGCTGCTGGATTTTGACCTTGCGCAGAGCGCCACTGAAATCTGAAAGATCAAAGTTCCCCCCACCTCACTTGTGGGCTGATTTGCAAAGCTACAATAGGCCCCACTGCATTTCCAGGACAGTGGCCTTTTTTTAACCTATAACCACAATAATCAAGAATTATTGTTCCAGTTGCTAGAACTGAGCTGAGGGGGTCTCCTTGTACCTCTTTCCTAAAGCAAAGACATGAAGGATCTCGCTCCATGAGAACCTACCCGGACCCTGAAATAAACATCAGAGGCCCTTCTTTGTGTGTCTCCCCCACGAGAGGGCCAAAGGGTGGCAACACAAGAACGGGCCTTATCTGCAGTGGCTCCCTGTTTGTGGAATGCTTGCCTGGCACCTTCATCATACACCTTTAGGCACCAGGCCAAAAAGGGAAATAGATTCAGGAGCAGTTGACACGAATAAGGAGTACCCAGTTCCCTTTTTCTCTCTAAGCCTGACATTGTTTAAAGAAAATGTGGGGTGCATTTTACAGGCACTTACAAGAGTGATCTTGCTGAACTCAGTGGGGCTACTCAGTGAGTAAAACTGCTCAGGGTTGCACAGCTGCTCAATTAAATTTATGTGTTTTAGCTGATTGACCACTTAATTTCTTAAATTTGGCAAAAACTTGCCCCTGGGTAAAAAGTATTCTGAAAGATGCTTAAGCTTTCCTTTTTCTTGGGTACACAGGTGTACACCTGTAAACAGGTGCCCTATTGTGTTAGAGCATGTGCAAGACAGGAGCATGGTCTTGTGTGACCCACATTGTTCCCCATTGGGACCTTCAATGTGAACAGAAGAAGTTGCCTCCTATCCGGAGAGGACACTTGAAGGCACAGTGGAACCTTGGGTCTCAAATGGCTCAGTTGACGAACAAATCGGAACCCGAACGCCGCAAACCCAGAAGTTAAATGCTTTGGTTTGCAAACTTTTTTCGAAAGCCGAATGCCCGATGTGGCTGTCGGCTATTGTTTCCAGGGCGCCGGCGCCAATTGGAAGCCGCACCTTGGTTTTAGAACGTTTCGGAAGTCGAATGGACTTCCGGAACGGATTACATTCGAGAACCAATGTACCACTGTACTATCAAATTCCAAATCCACATGGAAAAAAACCCTCAGCATTCTAGCAGATTCCTTACAGGACTATAATTCCACACTGTATATATCACAATAAGAGACAGCATGCCTTCAACACATGGGCATCCCATCAGATTGTTTCTGGGACAGAGTTGATCCTTGTTCTCCTTTCCTCTTGAAAGGCTACAAAATGGTTATCCTTGGGATGAGACAATATGTACATTAAAACATATACTGCAATGCCCACCATCCCTGACCATTAGCCATGCTGGCTGAGACCATCTGTATGGCCACAGATTGCCCGTCCCTGATATTTTATTTTTATGGGTTTTCCACACACATCTGCTCAGCTTCTGTGAGAACAGGATGCTTGAATAGTTGGGCCATTGGCCTGATCCAGCCGGCTCTTTTTATGTTCTTACGTTAGAGGTATGCTGCCTTTGTGCACGGCTGTTCCGCTTACCTCTCATGTTCAAGCCATCATAAACGAGTGAGTGCCTGAGCATGCGCAGAGTGCCACCCTCCCTCAGTGGTGAAATAAATAATCACTACTTTTACTTGAAGCCCTGATAGCCATCGCACCCAGCAGCTCTGGTATGTTTCGTGCACACAATAGAGCACCCTTGATGGATCAAGACCGATGAGACAATGCCACGTTGTGTTTCTGTTCCGTAGAAGTTGCTTCAACTTTTGTGCACGCAATTTCTGCTTTTGATGGAGACCTTGGCATTATGATAAGAGAAACAGGAAGAGCACTTACGGCGCCCAAACAAAAGTGAAAGCAGAACAAGTTTGGACAAAACAGCACAGCAGTGTGTCAAAGTTCCCTGGAGTCCCAATTGCACATTTCCTCCCCTGCCAGGTAGATTTCGGCAGTTCATAGTCTATGTTTTATGTGGATCTGCCCACATATAATTAATGGAAAGGTCCATCTCCTGTTCCCATTGCCGATTGATATAAGAGGTGTGCTCAGTTTGTTTTTAGGGCGTCCTTCTTTTTGCAGGGAATGGGGTGTAGTATTTTTTGGTATTAATTCCTATACTATTTTCATCATCATCATCATCATCATCATCATCATCATCATCATCATTTATAACTTATACCCCGTCCATCTGGCTGGGTTTCCCCAGCCACTCTGGGAGGCTTCCAACAAAATATTAAAAATACAATAAAACATCAAACATTAAAAACTTCCCTAAACAGGGCTGCCTTCAGGTATCTTCTAAAAGTATAAGTTATATATCATTCATAATTCCACTTCATATCATTTTCATATAATTTAATTGTGATATTATGTTTTCAATACAGTGGTACCTTGCTTCTCGAACTTAATCCGTTCCGGAAGTCCATTCGCACTCAAGCGGAAGCCGCGTCGGACGTTTGGCTTCCGAAAAACTGGAACACTCACTTCTGGATTTGCGGCATTTGGGAGCCAAGTCGTTTGACTACCAAGGTACAACTGTAAGTCTGATTGAATTTGGTGGTGCTTACTCTCAGGCAAGTGGGTTTAGAATTGCAGCCTAAAGCAACTTTGGAGGCTGGCTGTGTCCACACTATGAACTTAGGACTTGCCTGCACCAGAGCAGAATTTGCAGTCTAGAGTAGATTTGCATCACCCTGTCTCCCCATGAATATATGGGCCTTCAGATGAGATACTTAGAATCATAGAATCATAGAATCATAGAGTTGGAAGAGACCACAAGGGCCATCGAGTCCAACCCCCTGCCAAGCAGGAAACACCATCAGAGCACTCCTGACATATGGTTGTCAAGCCTCTGCTTAAAGACCTCCAAAGAAGGAGACTCCACCACACTCCTTGGCAGCAAATTCCACTGTCGAACAGCTCTTACCCTTCCCACCCCATTGTTCTCCTGGGCCTTTTGCCCTTTAAATTCAGGGTTTTTCAGTCCTCAGAAAGTCCAAAATGGGCATGATCGAGAAACCCCATTGCACGTTGTCAGGGGTTCAGGAGCAGAGGCAAGGGCAAGGGAGGAAACAGAGAGCGAGGGAGAGGAGGCAGAAGAAAAGATGAGTGATGACGACGACCCGAGATCTCCGAGTCTTTCCAGTGAATCGGAAGATTCACAGAAAGGAGCACCAGTGGCCAGGGCAAGGGGGGAGACTAGGGGGACACCCCAGGGAGATAGAGCCAGAGGGGACTCAGAGGAGAGCAGTTGGAAATCGGGACCAGCGTCACCGCCAGAGAGCAGGGAAGAGGAAGGGAGCCAGGGATCAAACGCTGGCAGCTCACAACAGGGGGGAGGGCATGAGTCAGGAGTGGCCACACCTCCATCGGGGAGCGAAGAGACGGTTAGACGGAAGGTGGAAGGTTGGGCGCGCGCGCCAAGTTCAAATGCACAGGAAGGTGGCGCAGTAGGCAGCCCGGAGAGGGAGCCAGGTCCTAAAGCCCGGCACAAGGAGATAGGAGGGTCCGGGGGGTCCGCGTCAGAGGAATCCCGGAAGGAAGAGACCCCGGGGGGCAGAGGGACCCAGAGAAGAACAGTCAGGCGGAAAAGGTGGAGCAGGGATAGGATATTAAATTGGTGCACAAGGGGCGGAGATTCAGACGAAGCTTCGCCGATCTAAGCATAAGACGTAGAGTTGCACGCAGCAGCTTGAGAATGGAAACTGTAACTCAATAAAGACTTTTAATTAATGACCGCTGGCTAGCGTGATCCTCTGTGAGCTAGGATCTGGGAGCAACCCTGACAGTAAGCTTCGTCTCATTAAATTGTGGGCATCCACGGCCTCGCGGAGAGGAGAGAAAGCGGGTGCCTACTAACGAGCTCACGAACAGCAGACAAGATGACGGCCGAACAGCAAATAGCAGAACTCAGAGAAGCAGTATCACGACTGAATGCCGAGGCTCTGGCATCCAGGAAGAGAGAGGAGGACGCAGCTGCCGCCTACAGGGATCTCCAGGTCAGGTTGGAAGTGCTTACGAAGCAAGGACAACAGACACCCAAACCGGAGGGGATTGGGTTGGGGAGACGCACAGGCGGTCTGGTCTCTCACTTTGATGGGAATTTGCAACAGTACCCCAACTTTAGAGCAGATGTAATGTGTGCACTGCAACTGCTGCACAAAGACTTTAGAGATGAAGAAGAGAAGGTGGGGTTCATCATGTCACATTTGCATGGAGATGCTAAAGCATGGCTGCGCAATTTGTGGAGAGATAAGGATCCTGCGCTCCAAAATGCGGATGCCTTTATTAAAGCGATGGATGGGTCTTTTTTATCAAGCATTGACGTGGATCTTGCCCGGAAGGAGGTGCATGGACTAAGGCAAGGGAGAGCCAGCGTAAGGCAGTACCATGCCCACTTTTTCGCTTTGGTCAGTGCCCTGGAATGGGACAGAGATTCGGCCCCTGTAAGAGACCTGTTTTGGGAGGGATTGCACAGTTCGGTTAAAGATGAAATTGCGAGGGGGGAGAGACCCCGGACCACGCAGGAGATCGTTCAGAGGGCGCTGGCGGTGGGGGTGCGGCTGGAAGAACGTCCGTGGAGCAGGGACGAAGGGCGTGGAGGGCGCGAACCAGCCAGGGGCTCCTCCTTCCTTCCCAGAGAAGCAGCGCGTGCGCAATCCACGCCTCCGCCCGGAGGAGGGGCGGAACCTATGGAGGTGGGAGGTGCAAGGGCTCAGTCAGCAGCCAGAGCCCTAGCACCGGCAGCAGTGAAAGCGAAGCCTCCTAGAGGGAACAGGAAGTGTTACATCTGTGAGGAGCCAGGGCATATGGCGAAAGAGTGTCCCCGGAGGCTCCACAAGCACACTGCAGCCTCAGCAATGGTAACTGCAGCAACGCAGCAAGGAGAACCACAGCAGGGAAACGACGCAGTCTGGCTGGAGGAAGATGCACTGGGGCCCAGCCAGACGTGTCAGTGAAGAAGTCCCCAGAGATTTTACAGCCCATGGACCCCCTCCCGCCCAAACCAGTAGTAAGGCTCACCGCATCTCTCCAGCTGCCCAATGGGATCACCCTAGACGTGCCAATCACCATCGACTCGGGAAGCAATGCAGACTTTATAGGGCAAGACTTTGTCGACAGGCACGCTATACAGTTACTGCCTGCCACGCTGCCCCTGCAGGTTGTCACGGTGGATGGCAGGGAGCTGCTGGGGGGGCAAGTGGTGAAGCAAACGCCACCAATGGTGATGCGACTTGGGAATCACAGGGAAGTCATCAGCTTCAACGTCACTCAACTGTCGGACACGCCCATTGTATTGGGCATGAGTTGGCTGGACAAGCACAGCCCGACGCTGGCTTGGTACCAGAGGCAGCTAACCTTCGGCTCTTCCTTTTGCGCTGAACACTGCATCGTGCCCCGGCAGGACGGGGAGGAGGAGGAGTCACAGCTGCAGCTCGGCACGCTGCAAGCGGTTCCCCACAAGTACGCAGAATTTTTGGAGGTGTTCTGCGAGAAGGAGGCAGACAGGCTACCCCCCCACAGACCATATGACTGCAAAATTGACCTGCTGCCGGGGGCGGCGCTGCCCAAAGGGAAGCTGTATTCCATGTCTGAGGACGAACTGCAGGACCTCAATGAGTTCATAGATCATAATTTGGAGCGCGGTTTCATCCGAGAGTCCAAGGCAGCGGGGGGCAGTCCGGTATTCTTTGTTAAGAAGCGGGACACGCCGCAGAAAAGACTCGTAGTGGACTACCGCATTTTGAACAGTGTGACCAAGCCATCGGACTTCCCCATGCCCCGAATCGACGACCTCCTCGCAAAGGTACGCAAGGGCAGCGTGTTCACCAAGTTGGACCTGCGAGGGGCGTACAACCTCATTCGCATGCGGGAAGGAGATGAGTGGAAGACAGCCATGTTCACGCCCCTGGGCACCTACGAATATAGAGTTATGCCTTTTGGATTGCAAAATGGCTCCCACGTTTTTCAAGCTTTCATGCATCACGTGTTGGCGGGGCTCCTCTACAAGACGTGCGTCTGTTTCTTGGATGATATCCTGATCTTTTCGGAATCGCAGCAGGAGCATGACGGACACGTCAGGGAAGTGCTGAGCAGGCTACAGCAGCATAGGCTTTATGCCAAGCTAGAGAAGTGCCAATTCGACGTAACGGAGGTGGATTTCCTGGGCTACAAGTTGTCTGACAAGGGACTCGCCATGGACAGCGCCAAGGTTCGAGCGGTGTTGGATTGGAAAAGCCCACGCAACCGGAAGGAGGTCCAACGGTTTGTCGGCTTCGCGAACTTCTATCGCAAGTTTATCAAAGGCTTTGCTATGCAGACAGCGGCCATCACGGACACGCTCAGCTCCAAGAAAAAGAAGTTCATCTGGACAGCGCAGGCAGAGCAGTCATTTCAGGCACTCAAGCGTCTCTTCGCGTCGGAAGAACAGCTGCTTCATGTCAACCCCAGCAGGCCAATGAGGGTTGAAACAGACGCCTCAGACAGAGCCGTCGGAGCAGTCCTGCTGCAGAAGGACCCGCAGGGGGTTTGGAGGCCGGGAGCGTTTTACTCCAGGAAGCTCAGCAAGTCCGAACAGAACTACACCATCTGGGACAGGGAGTTGCTGGCCATTCATGCAGCATTCAAAGCATGGAGGCACTTCCTGATCGGAGCCAAGCACACGGTGCAGGTCTGCACGGACCACAAGAATCTGGAGCACTGGCGCACGGCACAGTTCCTGAACCAGAGGCAAATACGTTGGGCTGAGTTCTTTGCGAACTTCGACTTCCGAATAGAGTATGTCCCGGGGGACACCAACATCATGGCGGATGCTCTCTCCCGTAAGCCACAGTATCTGGAGGAGGCAACGCCAGCGGCCGCCATGCACATCTTCGCACCGACAGTGTGGGCGTGCGCTGCGGCGACAGTTGACCTGGAGGCGGTGCGACGAGCGTTGCAGGATGACTCCTTCGCGCAAGCAAAAATGGCAGAGGTGCACAGGGGCACGGCGGCGACCGACGAGTTCCAACTGCGAGATGGATTGCTCCTCCATAAAGGGGCGTTCTACGTGCCGGGAAACGAACTTCGCGCCAAGGTACTGCAGCAGCTGCACGACGCGCCCACGGCCGGGCACTTTGGCAAGGAGAAGACGGTGGAATTAGTCGCCAGAGACTTCTGGTGGCCCGGAATGAGAGGGGAAGTCGCGGACTACGTGGCGAGGTGTGACACCTGCCAGAGGGCCAAACCAGTACACAGACCGCCGGCCGGACTGCTGGAACCGCTGCAAACTCCGTGCGAACCATGGGAGAGAGTGGCCCTGGACTTTGTTACGGATCTGCCCAGCTCAAGGGGCAAGACGGCTGTGCTGGTGGTGGTCGACTTGTTCTCCAAGATGGCACATTTCATTCCGTGTGCGAAGGTGGCCACGGCGGAACAAACCGCCAAACTGTTCATAGACCACGTGTTCAAGGTTCACGGTCTGCCGCGGTCTTTTCCGTCCGACCGAGGGCGACAGTTCATCTCGAACTTCTGGCAAAAGCTGATGGGCTTCCTGAACGTCAAGATCAACCTGGCGTCGGCGAGACACCCGCAGACCAACGGGCAAGCGGAGCGGGCCAATGCCGTCATGCAGCAGTACCTGAGATGTTATGCGAATCAACAGCCTGCGACATGGGTGGATTACCTGCCTCTCGCCGAGTTCGCCTACAACAACACGAAGCACGTGTCCACGGGGGTCACGCCGTTCTTCGCCAACAACGGGAGGCACCCCAGAACCTTCCCGGGACTAGAAAGAATGGTGGAGGGGGAGCCGCAGACAGCAGATGCGTTCGCGTCGGAGTTGCAGGAGGTCCACGATCAGCTGCGGCGGCACCTGGAGCTGGCCAAACACGCATACAAGGTGCAGGCGGACAAACACAGAAGGGTTGGCGAAGAGATCCATGTCGGGGACTGGGTCTGGTTAGCAGCCCACGCAGTGCCGACCAGGTCGTTGGCCAAGAAGAAACTAGGGCATAAGCAACTGGGGCCCTACCAAGTCGAAGAGCAGGTCAACCCGGTGGCTTTCAGGCTGGCGCTTCCGGAGGGTTCCAGAATGCATCCGGTGTTCCACAGATCGGTGCTCACTCCCTACAAGGCACCGCACAGGTTTCAGGAACCCGGAACGCCGCCGAGTCCGCTCAGACACAGAACCGGGCACGCGGGAGTGGCACAGGAGGAGCGCATCAACGAAGTCACGGAGATTTTGGACTCCAGGTGGGGGGAAGAGGGAGTAGAATACCTTCTCGCCAAGGAGGGCACCCCGGCCAGTGCGAACAGCTGGGTGCCGGGCTACGCCTTGGACGAACCTCTGCTCAAGGACGAGTTTCATGCCCTCTTCCCACATAGACCAATGCCAGCAGACCTTTTCGACGACTGGCTTTTCACTCCCACACTTTCTGCAAGCACGTTCCGGGGGTTCGACTCGGACGAGGACCCGATACGGGATGCCCGTTCCCCGGAGGGGTCACCCTCGGGATCTGCCTCGGAACCCTCGTATTGGTGGGACGATAGACCAGAGGAGCAGTGGCGCAAGAGGTGGCTGGAAGGTCCCGGACGAGCAACGCCGCCAGGAGGCAGTGAGGGAGAGACGGACATGGACGTTTTCGGGGACGACCTTGGTTTCGAGCACGGCGGCACAGAGATGGACGCGGAGGTGACCGTCGTCGACGAGAGCAGGGAGGAAGAACCGGGAGACTTCAAATGGAGGCCCACCACGGGAAGCGAACGGTATCCGACGTTCGTCCCTCTGCCGCAGCAGCACCCAGCTCCCGCACCGGAAGGAGGGGAGGGGGGAACGGGGGGCTTCGAGGGGGGGATGGATGTCAGGGGTTCAGGAGCAGAGGCAAGGGCAAGGGAGGAAACAGAGAGCGAGGGGGAGGAGGCAGAAGAAAAGATGAGTGATGACGACGACCCGAGATCTCCGAGTCTTTCCAGTGAATCAGAAGATTCACAGAAAGGAGCACCAGTGGCCAGGGCAAGGGGGGAGACTAGGGGGACACCCCAGGGAGATAGAGCCAGAGGGGACTCAGAGGAGAGCAGTTGGAAATCGGGACCAGCGTCACCGCCAGAGAGCAGGGAAGAGGAAGGGAGCCAGGGATCAATCGCTGGCAGCTCACAACAGGGGGGAGGGCATGAGTCAGGAGTGGCCACACCTCCATCGGGGAGCGAAGAGACGGTTAGACGGAAGGTGGAAGGTTGGGCGCGCGCGCCAAGTTCAAATGCACAGGAAGGTGGCGCAGTAGGCAGCCCGGAGAGGGAGCCAGGTCCTAAAGCCCGGCGCAAGGAGATAGGAGGGTCCGGGGGGTCCGCGTCAGAGGAATCCCGGAAGGAAGAGACCCCGGGGGGCAGAGGGACCCAGAGAAGAACAGTCAGGCGGAAAAGGTGGAGCAGGGATAGGATATTAAATTGGTGCACAAGGGGCGGAGATTCAGACGAAGCTTCGCCGATCTAAGCATAAGACGTAGAGTTGCACGCAGCAGCTTGAGAATGGAAACTGTAACTCAATAAAGACTTTTAATTAATGACCGCTGGCTAGCGTGATCCTCTGTGAGCTAGGATCTGGGAGCAACCCTGACACACGTAGTACAAGAAACATGTATTAGTGCTGAGCCCCAGAATAAATTTCCCCCATCATATTTGGGAGACAGATAAAACTATAACAAAAGATTTTTATTTCTTTTTCTTACAGAGGAACAGCGCAATTCTATGTGTCCTTGCTTTAGGAAAGACCTCTAGGAATTTCTGGTTACAAATCAAAACTTAGCCACCATGCTGAAAATAATGCAGGGCCTACTGTAGCTTTGCAAATAAGCCCACAAGTGACTAGCCCTCAACATTTCACTTGTTCGCCTTGACCTCATTGAGTAGAGAAGTGTACTGTCATTTTGTGACAGAGAAGTTTCCTCCAAGGCAACTGTCCTAGAATGCCAGTCTGCAAAATTTGCCAGTCACCATTAAGTAGATATCTCATTCGCGAAGTCAGTTGTTTCATTTCACAAATGTTGTTTTTGTAAGAGACCCAAACAAATCGGGATGCTCTGCTTACCTTTTGGCGTCGATGCTCAGTGAGGACGTCCAGGTGATGATTGTTCAACTTTGAAGATTGGGTATTGCTGCAGGAGTCTCTGTTTCTCTCGAGGTAAATGATTCCTTAAGCTATTACATTATTTCTAGAGGGTGGAGGAAATGCTTGTGCTTTCGGTTTAGAGAGCGAGGGGGAATTCTGGGGAATTCAAGCAAAGAACGAAGCGTCAAAACAGAGCTTTGTGGCTTGAGTATGACTTGATCTCAGTCCAGACAGATCAACCATATGTGGCCAGTTTACAAGCCCCCCTACCCCTGGTACCCTTTCTCCCTGTATTGCTGCTCCAGAACTTTTCACTGCTTAGAAATGTAGGACACAATATTGGATTGTCGCAGGGGTTGGATTCCTATTGGATCGGTTAGTCTAGGCTTAGCAGAGTGAGCAGGGCAGGCAGCCCCTAGTGCCGTATTTACATGTGAGCTAAACAAGCTATAGTTTAGGGCCCCACTCTCTTGGTCCCGCCTCCCCCCCAATTTAAAGGAAATAAAACCTGGATGTACATTTCCAAAATATAAGGTAATAAAAATAAAAATAAAACCTACAGACAGCAACAGTGTTTTGTGTTGTGTAGGGACGCGGGCGGTGCTGTGGTCTAAACCACTGAGCCTCTTGGGCTTGCCGATCAGAAGGTCAGCGGTTCGAATCCCCGCGACGGGGTGAGTTCCCGTTGCTCGGTCCCTACTCCTGCCAACCTAGCAGTTCGAAACCACGTCCAAGTGCAAGTAGATAAATAGGTACCGCTCCGTCGGGAAGGTAAACGGCATTTCCGTGCGCTGCTCTGGTTCGCCAGAAGCGGCTTAGTCATGCTGGCCACATGACCCAGAAAAACTGTCTGCGGACAAATGCCGTCTCCCTTGGCCTATAGAGTGAGATGAGCACGCAACCCCTCTTCGTCCGCGACTGGACCTAACGGTCAGGGGTCCCTTTACCTTTTAGCCATCACAAATAATACTGCTTTCTCTCAAAGTTAACACCTTTCACGAAAACTGATAAGTTACCTGTTGTAGGGAATCATTTCTCCTCTTTTCTTAATCCAAACCCACACTTTTAAGCCACTTACTTAAGCAAACTTAGACAAATTCTTTTCGAAGAATAACAAGGGTTGAGAGGAGGACTAGATGTTACCTGGTTTTCAAAATCGTGATAGAGCACCAGCTAAATTTTGAGGCACTAGCTGGCTTCACAGTTTTTCCCGCATGGTGATTTTTGCATAGAGCACACACACATACTTTAAGGCTGGGCAATGTATCAATACATTTGGGGTGAGGAAATAAGTTTGAAGTCCACAGCGTGGTAACAGTGCCATAATATTAATCACAATGTGTGCGCGTGCCGTGTAAAAAACCATTATGTGGGAAAAACCGTGAAGCCAGTCATCGCTTCTCTCATGGTTCCTTCTGTCCCTGTTGCTCTGCACTAGAAAATAACAGTTGTAAGTGTGTTAAAGCTAAATAAAAATGTATCTGTTTTAGACCCCTAAGTAGCAGCAGTTTTCAGGACCTTACCCCCTTCACATAGAGAACCCCTAGATATGCCTCTGCGCGTAAGATGTGATTATGCTGTAGGTACAGTCGTATCTCGGAAGTCGAACGGAATCCGTTCTGGAAGTCCGTTCGTCTTCCAAAATGTTTGGGAACCAAGGCGTGGCTTCCAATCGGAAGCCTCGTAGGCCGCGTTGGACGTTCGGGTTCCAAATAACGTTCGCAAACCGGAACACTCACTTTCGGGCTTGCAGCTTTTGGGAACCAAAATGTTCGACTTGCAAGGCGTTCGGGATCCAAGATACGACTGTAAATTTATTAGATTGCCACATATTAAACAACTGAATCAAGCAAGAGGAACAAACCACAAGGACACATTTGGCGAAGAACAGTGAAACTTTATTGCATTTACAAACACACTGGGAAATCAAAGGCAAGCCCCAAAAGCTTGCACCAATTTATGGATTGTACTCTTTTTATTTACTGTTTGCTATATATAAAAAACATCTGCTGCTACTTTAAGTGAATGGATAGGACCACATTAGGGTGTCTCAAGAATATGGTGGATAAAATGCTAATGATTTGTGTTGCTGTACTGTAAAGGATGGGGGGCGGGATCCAACACATTTTTATATGAACAAGTTTATGCCTAAACATTAATTGTACCCTTTCATTATCTGCTTTTCAAAATCAATCTAGGGTTTCCCACTTTACTCATTTTTTGATACGGCCTTTAAAAAGAAATCCTGGAACACCTCCCCGATTTCTTTGTTATACTGTAAATTTGTAAATAGCTACTGCAATCGATTTTAGCTCATTGAAACAAGTATCATGTTATATATATTATATATGTTTTCCATTTTTAAAAACTTTGTGTCAAGCTAAAAACCCTGTGCATCAAAACCGTGGTCAGTTTAGCAGTGATACCCGAGACAAGTGACTGTCCTTGAAGGATATCAAATTACACAGTAGGCGGGTTCCATTCAAGCTGCAGCAGGTGCAGAAGTCTGCTTCAGAAGCTGCCATTTGGGATCATCTGGGAAGTGCTAATAATCAGAACAGGGTGGTTGAGGAAGTAAATCACATGGTACCTGAAAAAGAGAGGTCAATAGTGCAGTATTTAGCAACACTATCTAAATCAGCAATAGGGGCAAACAAAGGTATCTAAGGTAGAGCATGGAATACTTCCAGACCCAGTTCAGATGTCAAGTGAAACCATGGTTTAGTATGCTGGGAATGAGCCAAAGCAAGCCTTGGGCTCACACATTCCCCCCCTCCTCCCTCTACACAAGCGGTGAAGAGTTTGGAAACTACATCCTCGTTAGGCTTAACCACAGCTTGTTGCCTCACCCAAATCTGATGAACTATGCTTATTGTTAACCCTGGTTGATTGGTTTGATAAGCCATCTTTAAACCACGGCTCATCCAGCTAGCTTGTTTAAACTCTTAATCTCAGGGTCGTGGGTTGGAGCCTCACACGGGGCAAAAATAATAATCCTGCATTGCTGGGGGTCAGGCAAAATGACACTTGTGGTCCCTTCCAACTCTATAATAACTCTATAACTTTATAACGTTAACCACAGCTGAGAGTCTGGGGTGGTGTGCTAAACCAGCCTTCGCCAATCTGATTTCCTCCAGATGTTGCTGAATTCTTATGTCCCATCAACCACATGATAGTCAGGGATGATGGGACATCATCATCATCATCATCATCATCATCATAATTTATTACTTATACACCGACCGACCGCCCAACCAGGTCTCCCCAGCCACTCTGGACGGCTTCCAACAGGAGCTTAAAAATACATTAAAACATCAGTCATTAAAAAACTTCCCTAAACATCAGATAGTTGTTTATTCCTTTGACAACTGATGGGAAGGCATTCCACAGGACGGGAGCCACTACCGAGAAGGCCCTCTGCCTGGTTCCCTGTAACTTGGCATCTCGCAGTGAGGGAACCGCCAAAATGTCCTCGGCGCTGGACCTCGGTGTCCGGGCAGAACGATGGGGGTGGAGACTCTCCTTCAGGTCTACTGGACCGAGGCCGTTTAGGCGGCTTTCAAGGTCAGCACCAACACTTTGAATTGTGCTCGGAAATGGACTGGGAGCCAATGTAGGTCTTCCAAGTTCTGTGGTCTGGGCGGCCGCTCCCAGTCACCAGTCTAGCTGCCGCATTCTGGATAAGTTGTAGTGCAGGACCTCTGAAAGGGCCTCTGGTTCTCCATCCCTGTTATATACACTGCAGTAACAGCTTGTACATGAGGCTGATTGTGGATGTAACTGTGATATCAAAGGGAACAAGACAGATGCTTCTAATTGACTTTACCCATTTTCAGTGGTTGATGTTCTTATGACTGCGACGGTCAGTCCTTCTGCATTTAAGTCAGATCATGCCGATGCTCCAGTGTCACCGTCTGTTTCAGAAGCTGCCACTTGGGGTCCTCAGGGAAGTGCTTCTTAATAAACAGAGCGGGGTGAGTAAGGAAGTAAAACTCATCGTACCTGCAAAAGGAGAAGGCGCAATAGTCTAGTATTTCATAATAATGCCTAAATCAGCACCAGGGCCAGACAGGCAAACAGAGTGGTGATCCAGAGCAGCTGGACGGCATCTGGTTGAGGAAGCTGCTGTGTTGCAACAATCCAGCCTCCAGAATCCCCAGATTTTACACATGTAGCCTGGAATAAGCACAACACTCCAGAACTGTTCAAAGAGGATGAATAGATGGTATCTATCCCTGCCATCAGGACACTCCATGCCCATGGCATAATAATAACAATAATAATAATAATAATAATAATAATAATAATAATAATAATAATAATAATAATAATAATAATAATAATAATAATGAAATATTACTTATACCCCCGCCCATCTGGCCGGGCCTCCACAGCCACTCTGCATGGAATAACACTTCAAACATGAAAAACTTCCCTAAACAGGGCTGCCTTCAGATGTCTTCTAAAAGTCAGATAGTTATTGTATTTCCTTGACATCTGATGGGAGGGCGTTCCACAGGGCGGGCACCACTACTGAGAAGGCCTGGTTCCCTGTAACCTCACTTCTCACAGTGAGGGAACTGCCAGAAGGCCCTCAGAGCTGGACCTCAGGCTGAAGGATGGGGGTGGAGACACTCCTTCAGGTATACTGGGCCGAGGCCATTTAGGGCTTTAGAGGTCAGCACCAACACTTTGAATTGTGCTTGGAAATGTACTGGGAGCCAATGTAGGTCTTTCAGGGCCGGTGTTATAGGGTCTCGGCGGCCGCTCCCAGTCACCAACCTAGCTGCAGCATTCTTATTGCACTTGCTTACATTAATCAGCCCTGCGGCCATCAAATTGCAAACTCTGACAAGTGGTCCAAGCAAAACAAAACCGCCTGAAAGCAAATGAAGTTAACTGTGAGAGCCAGTGTGGTGTAGTGGTTAAGAGAACTGGGTTCGCTTCCCTGCTCCTCCACCTGCAGCTGCTGGGTGACCTTGGGCTAGTCACACTTCTCTGAAGTCTCTCAGCCCCACTGTTGTGGGGGAGGAAGGGAAAGGAGATTGTTGGCCGCTTTGAGACTCCTTAGGGTAGTGAGAAAGCGGGATATCAAATCCAAACTCTTCTTCTTCTGCTATCCCCTCAGTGTGTCCCACGCTCTGCCTGGTCTGCCTAACAGCGTACCTGAAAGTGAACTTGCTAAAAGCAGTATTCACAGAGCCACTTCCCCAGGTGCAGTCTAAGAGATGCCACCTTCCATCAATGCGGACAGCATTCCAGGCATGGTCGCTCTTCCCCTTTACGCTGCAGCTGCCTATCAAATACTGGCACTGTATCCCTGCAATACTGAGAGGGGAAGGAAGGTATTCAGGAACAGTGTTGCTACCAAGAGGACAAGTGGTTGCTTTCACCGCTTTGATAGGCTGGATTGGCCGTCCTTCATTTTGCTGGATCAGAGAAAACAGCAACCAGGTTCTCCACAGATTCTCATTTGCTCCAATTTGGCAGGAAAACACAAGTTTTCCTGGGATGAAACAACAACAACAACATTTGGACACGGACCTGGAAAGCCAGGAACTGTGCCTATAAAGCACAGAGCAAAGCTAAGTATGGATGAGGAACTAAGTCACACAGGGAAGAGACCCATTAAATTAAAGTAATTTTTAAGTCTATGGATTCCAGTGGACCTACTCAATTCAATGAAGCCCTATATATGCAAGTTTGCTTCAGGATCATTCACAGTGTGGGCATTCCTCCACTTACATGGTGGGTCATGTTCCGGAACCCCATGCACATAAGCAAAAATTGTGTAAGTAGGGTAAAGGTAAAGGACCCCTGAAAGTTAAGTCCAGTCACAGACAACTCTGGGGTGGCGGCACTCATCTCACTTTACAGGCCGAGGGAGCCGGCGTTTGTCCGCAGACAGTTTTTCCGGGTCATGTGGCCAGCCTGACGCAACAGAACACCGAAACCAGAGCAGCGTGCGGAAACGCCGTTTACCTTCCCGCCCGAGCGGTACCTATTTATCTACTTGCACTTTTTGGCATGTTTTCGAACTGCTAGGTTGGCAGGAGCTGGGACCGAGCAACGGGAGCTCACCCCGTCGTGGGGATTTGAACCGCCGACCTTCTGATCGGCAAGCCCAAGAGGCTCAGTGGTTTAGACCACAGCGCCACCCGTGTCCCTGTGTAAGTAGGGAGCACACACTAAAAAAAGCTCATTTTTTCCTGCTCTCCAGCTCTCTCTCCCCACAACACTCTTTTCAACTAGAGTTGAAGCTCTGGAGCTGGCTGGAGGACCTGTGGAAAAGCAACAGCAGCTGCCATGCTGTGACGTGTGTCAGCTACTAGGTGGGGAGGCTGAGCAGCCTAAACAAAGCCCCACTGTGCCTCCGTTCTCTTTGGGGCTTCCTCCGCTCCCACTGAAGTCCTCTTTGGGTTCTGGGGAGGGTCTCCTCATGAGCCATGAGGACTCTCCAGCTCTCTCCCGCCATTTTCTGCTTAGAATCTATTGATTTACTTATTTCCGAGGGCTGTCACGTGCGAGTTGATCACGCCTAAGCATGGAGATAGCTGCCTAGGGCAAGGGGTGGGGAACCTGTGGCTCTCGAGATCTCCTATCGCTACAGCCAAGTAACAACCACTTGCCATGATGGCTGGAGCCAACAGAAGTTACCTGCCCCTTTCTTGAAAGAGTCGAGCATATCCACCGCAAATAGCCTTTCCTGACTGAAGGACATCAGCTGGTTTAAATGACACCTTGTCCAGGTTATAGCAGCCTTCCACATCATATTCTGTAGAAATAAAGACAATGAGCACCCATTCTGATTTGCTTGTGGGGTGGCAACACTTTGCAACACTTTCCATCGTGTTTCTCGATATCTTTCCTGGTTGCCAAAATCTGATTGGGGGGTGGGGTGGCTTGTCTTGCAAGAGCTCCAAATGAAGTTTTGATTGCACAACATGGATTTGCCCATATGTGATTGAATCGCACCTCAAAAGAGAAAGTCTGGAAGCACTCGTAAATCTGCTTTGTGCAGACCCAGGGTCTTGTTGCCAAATAAAAATGCACACTGGTGCAAGGGTTAGGAGTCGGGAGACACCTCCTCTCCTCCCGTGCTGCGACCTTTACTTTATTTTGACAAGGTAATAAGAATAAATAAATAAGAATAAAAATGTGCACCCCACCAGCGAGACCATTCCATTGTAACTATCCAACCTCCCAAAATTTCAACACCTCTAGTGATGGTTTGACCCCTTTCCGTTGTAACAGTACAAATTCTACAAACACCCTCCATATCTCCTCAAAATCATTCCTCCTGCATATTCCCCGTCTTACCTTAATGGCACATGTTCATTTATCATTAATAGCTATATATCCCACACCTCTTCATACCATTTTTCCATTTTATATTCTGCTTGCCCCTTCCACTTGCTAGCTATCATAATTTGTGCAGCTTTCAATAAATTTGTGAGCGAGTCCTTCATAGCCTGCAAACCTTCCACCCCATCGTAAATTGATAATGATGCTACCGCGGCACTTTCAGTGAGCTTTAACCCAGTGATTTCTGTTATCAGTGAGCACCTCCTGATCCCTTCTGAGATTCATGGCTGAACAGAGATCCCAGTCAAGCTCTGTGTGAGCCAAACACCAAATCACTGATCCACACAGGTTACAATCCAGAATCCTTTGTGCAAATGGAGCTGACATGACTGGCTATGAAATGGTGAAAATGCCCGAGACAGCTGCAAAGAAGCCATGCTCGGAGTAGACCCACTAAATTTAATGTCCATGAGTTACTTACATCCTTTGATTTCAGCTGGTCTACTCTGAATATAACTTGCTTTGATATGACCTTACGTATCCATCTTCCTTGGCTGGCAATCACTGGACTGGGTGTCTGCTAAAGAACTCTGCTACAGAGCTGGATTCTTGGGCGCAGGGCAGTGACAAAGGCTGATCTTTTAATACCGGAAGTTGTCAGAGGCAAGGGGACTCAAGTATGCAGAAAGGTGGTACCCCCACCTACCTATATGGTGGCAGATCCACATCCAAATGGCTCACACTTTCTCCAGGTCACTGTGGGCTTTTTGGAGCAAGACACTCACCAGGTTTTTCACGCTATTCCTGACATTCACCTGTTTCACAGAAGGTAAATAGACTTGGAAGCAGTTAATATGGACGAGGGGGTACCAGTTCCTTTCTTCTACCTAAGTCCACTTGTTCAAAGAAATTTTAGGGTGCAATCCTGCGTGCACTTACAAGAGTGTCTCTTGCTGAATTCACTGGGATTGCACAGTTAGTCGATTAAGTGTATGTGTTTTACTTGATTGATCAAAGAATTTATTATACTTGCCAAAAATGTACCCTTGGGGGGGAAGTTGTTCTGAAGGGAGACGCATGATTAACCTTTCCTTTTTCCAGGGTTCACAGGCATGTTATTTCTACAATCTTCACGCCCCCGCAGGCGATGTGCCACGCCCCCGGGACACACGCCTGCCTGCTCTCCGCCCCTGGTGCCAGAGCATGCAGCTTCGCCACTGCCCATTGCACCTTTGGGTGGGTGGAAGTACAACTGGGGGGGCATTCTGGGGGCAGGGAGGGACCAAGGCAACCCTGGATCCTGAGCCGGCCCTACTGTTGTCACTTGACAGCCCTGGGGGAAACCCAGGGCTGATTACTGCACCAGTATATTAATTTTATGCCAGTTTAATTCTGGCGAGGCCCCCCAGAGATTCCTGGGAGTTGTGGTTTGGCAAGGGCACTGAGAATTTTCTGTTAATGACTGCTAGCCTTGTTCACAGAAGTATAGTACTCGGAGTTCCCTGAGGAGAGGAAATAACTACCAAATCAATTTCAGTCTGTAGTATAAATACGATCGAAAGTGAATTGTGTAAGAGAGAGGAGTCGTTCAAACCCTTTCATATTGCCTATGATTGCTAGCTCTCCTCCGAATTGACTTTGGAGCTATCTCCTGAATTTTTAAAGCAAAGCAATGCTGCAAAATAACTAAATATGGGTGTATATACATGCATTTACCGTAAATACCTTTTTCAATTCATTGTATATGATCTCCCAGAAAGCCTTAATCCTTGGGCACGTCCACCGTGGCTGACTCAGTTGCTGGCAGAATCCGTGAGTGGGCGTTTCTTAAACTTCTTCCAGCAAAGAAGCTCTTTGACGCCTAGTCTCCGCCTACCCTCTCTGCACAAGGAGGGTGTGGGCAACGGAGGACCCCTACTCTCCCCGCTGGTCCCAGGCAAGGAGTCATGGGACCGCCTCGCCGCATCCCCCATCTGCCCCCCTTCTCCACTGGTGCTACGCTGATTCTCTTCCCCAGAAGAGAATCTTGCAGTACATGTGAAAAGGATCTAGGAGTCTTGGTTGACCACAAACTTGACATGAGCCAACAGTGTGACGCGGCAGCTAAAAAAACCAATGCAATTCTGGGCTGCATCAATAGGAGTATAGCATCTAGATCAAGGGAAGTAATAGTGCCACTGTATTCTGTTCTGGTCAGACCTCACCTGGAGTACTGTGTCCAGTTCTGGGCACCACAGTTCAAGAAGGACACTGACAAACTGGAACGTGTCCAGAGGAGGACAACCAAAATGGTCAAAGGCCTGGAAACGATGCCTTATGAGGAACGGCTAAGGGAGCTGGGCATGTTTAGCCTGGAGAAGAGGAGGTTAAGGGGTGATATGATAGCCATGTTCAAATACAGTGGTGCCCCGCAAGACAAATGCCTCGCAAGACGGAAAACTCGCTAGACGAAAGAGTTTTCCGTTTTGGAGGTGCTTCGCAAAACGAATTTCCTATGGGCTTGCTTCGCAAGACGACAATGCCTTGTGAGTTCCTGCGGGGTTTTTTTCCTCCCCCCTTTTTCTAAGCCGCTAAGCCGCTTATCAGCTGATCCGATCAGCAGATAAGCCGTTAAAAGCCGCTAAAAGCCGCTAATAGCGCTAATAGCGCTAATCCGCTAATGGGCTTGCTTCGCAAGACGAAAAAACCGCTAGACGAAGAGAATCACAGAACGGATTCTTTTCGTCTTGCGAGGCACCACTGTATATAAAAGGATGTCACATAGAGGAGGGAGAAAGGTTGTTTTCTGCTGCTCCAGAGAAGCGGCCACGGAGCAATGGATCCAAACTACAAGAAAGAAGATTCCACCTAAACATTAGGAAGAACTTCCTGACAGTAAGAGCTGTTCGACAGTGGAATTTGCTGCCAAGGAGTGTGGTGGAGTCTCCTTCTTTGGAGGTCTTTAAGCAGAGGCTTGACAACCATATGTCAGGAGTGCTCTGATGGTGTTTCCTGCTTGGCAGGGGGTTGGACTCGATGGCCCTTGTGGTCTCTTCCAACTCTAGGATTCTATGATTCTAAGATGGGCTTTTTCTCCCGATCCCTGGACGCTCTCTGGAATCCCTCTGGCTTTTGCTCTCTCCCTCCGGCACTGATGGCAGTTCCCTGACACGTGTGTCATGACCTTCTAGAACTAAAATATCCCAATTTTTTAATAAACACCAATCTTTCAACCAGAGAAGACATGAGGCTTTGTAATATAGCTTCAAATCCGGTAACCCGAAGCCACCTCTTTCTACAGTATCTATTAATATCTTATTCTTGGTCTTTTACCCTTCCACAAAAAATTAGAAATTTCTTTTTGCCACTTGTCAATACTGCTGGTCTTTCCTATAATTGGAATCGTTTGGAATAAAAAGAGTAGCTTCGGTAAGACTGTCATTTTAATTACCGAAATACAGCCCAGGAATGATAAGTTTAGGCTTGTCCATGTCTCCAACTGTCTTTTGATATCTTTCCAACAATTAATATAATTATCTTCATACAAGTTAATATTCTTTGGTGTTATCCATAATCCTAAATGCTTGATTTTGGGGTAGATTTTAATTTGTATTATTTTTTCTAATTCTGCTTTTTCATCTGGCGACAAATTTGTAATAGTTTTGTCTTGTTTAAATTCAGTTTGAACCCCGCAAATTTACCATAGGCATATATTATTTCCAATGCCTTTGTTAGACTCTGTTTTGGTTGCTCCGTAGTTATAATTAGATCATCAGCAAATGCCCTCATTTTGTAACTTCTATTTCCCAGCATAATCCCTTTTATTTCTTTTTCCTCCCTAATTCGTTTACATAAGACTTCCAATGTTAGTATGAAAATTAAGGGGGATAGTGGGCAACCTTGTCTGACCCCTTTACTGATTTCACACTCCTGTGATAAATTTCCATTTATTATGATTTTAGCTTTTTGTTTTGAATATATTGCTTCAATCCCTTTTATATACTGTATACCAAAATCCATATGGTGTAATAGACCTTTCATAAATTTCCAGGAGACCCTATCAAAAGCTTTTTCAGCATCTATGGCCATTAAGACTGCCTTCTTTTCTATTCTTAAGTCTAAATACTCTAATAAGTTTATAATGTTTCTGGTGTTGTTATAAATGTGCCTCCCGGGCAAAAAGCCAGCTTGGTCATTGTGTATAATCATCTGGAAGACTTTTTTTATCTTTCGGCTAAAATATTTGCATATAATTAATAATCGCTATTTAGGAGTGCGATAGGCCTGGGGACTTCCAGGTTAGCGCCTCCAGCAATGGCGGATTTCCTCTGATCGGGAGGAATCCGCTCCGTGAAAATCAGGGTCTTGACCGCCATGGCGAGGCGGAGACGCATTAAAAACCACAGGCGGGAGAAGCCTGTGGACGTGGGATTCGGCTGGCACCTTTTGCGCCTCCCCTACTCGTGGGGAAACCCAGTTTCGGGGTTCCGGAGCGACGTGGGGTGAGTGGCGCGGTGCTTTGAATCGACTGCTTTTATCACGGAGTGAAGCCGCATTGCTGTTGCCGGAGAGCGCTGACTTTTTGCTGTGGACAATTGGATTTTAAACAACTACCCGTGAGTAGAACGGAAAATTGGATCTTTGGCATTGAAACGGGAAGGTTTCAAACAGGAAGTACGCCTTCCCCTTTTGTAAATAGACTGAAGCAAAGACGTTGCAAAGTAAAGTCTGGAAAGCCTTTTGTAAAGGATTAAATCTCCATCGGTTAAAACTACCGATGTAGCGTCTCAGGGGCCTCATCTTTTGATGTTGTTTCAAGGGCAATTGCTGATCGGCAATTGATCCTTGGTTGTCAAATGTTTCGGAAGTCGAACGGTCTCCCGGAACGGATTATGTTCGACAACCGAGGTTCCACTGTACAGCTGTACCTTGGAAGTCGAACGGAGTCCGTTCCAGAAGTCCATTTGACTTCTGAAACGTTTGGAAACCAAAGTGCGGCTTCTGATTGACCTCAGGAAGCTCCTGCAGCCAATCAGAAGCCGTGGAAGCCCCACTGGACGTTTGGCTTCCAAAAGAACGTTTGACTCCCAAGGCATTCGGGAGCAGAGGTACAACGGTATCCAGAATAGTGGTTTGCATGACCAACTAAGGAAGATAATAACGCAATAAAATTCAAAACAGCAACGATCAATTGCACATTTATTCCAAATCCAGTTAAAACTATTTAGTTCAATTAAATCAGTAAAATCAATGAGCTTGATCGAGTGATACCAGTTTTTCAAATTCTGATAGTTATACCCCCAATGCCCCTCTTGCCTCCTAGCACCCTCTGGTTAATCCCACAGCCTGTGCCCACTCTGGGAACCCCTGTTCTAAGCAGTGAAAAACTATGGGGCGACAATACAGAAAGAAAGTGCTTTTTTAAAAAGCCAGTCCTTTTTTTAAAAAAAAAATGTTTAGGGGTACTCTCATTTTCCTAGGCATATTGAAATACTGCCCCTCAATGAGGCCAAACGTAGATTCACAAGATGTTTAGGGGTATGCGTATGCCCCTCGCGTCCCCTCAGGAAAAAAAGCACTGGGTAGGACAATACGCAGGCCACATCTGGGTGATCTTTCCTCCTGGGACTTTATTCCTTGATTACACAAATGCAGAGTTCCCTGTTACTCACCAAATTCACACTGCTATGTCGTTGTGATGGTGACGGAAAATTGGATCTTTGGCATTGAAACGGGAAGGTTTCAAACAGGAGGTCCGCCTTCCCCTTTTGTAAATAGACTGAAGCAAAGACGTTGCAAACTAAAGTCTGGAAAGCCTTTTGTAAAGGATTAAATCTCCATCGGTTAAAACTACTAAACCCCCCTTGGTAGCAGGAGAAGAGGGGGGAATTTTAGACTGCCTAAGCCTGCAGGAGAGAGAGTGAAGGAAGATAAATTACCAGCGTCTTGAACCTGGGAACGGGCTTTTAGTAAGATCGACTTTTTGGGAAAGTTCATTGACTGTGAATAATGTCTGCTGACAGATAGCTAAATAAGAGAAATATATTGTTTCAAAGTTTCCTTTTGCACTTGAAAAGGAGCAAATGTAACTGAAAACTGAACTAACTTTGTTGCTGGATATTTGTTTAAAAGGATGGTTACAATAGAAATTGTTTCCTCTAGAGGGAGTTTTTGAAACTGTTGCAGGAGTGGATCTGGGGAATTTTTCAGCTGTAGAGATTAAAGACCGTGTGATACAGAGACTGACCGTGTGATACAGAGACTGACCGTGTGATACAGAGACTGACCTTGGACAAGAATGTTGACAGAAGAAGCCCTAGTGATTGCATTTTGCAAGACAAGTGCTTCATAAGAAGATGGATGTGATGATTATTAAAATTGACAATATGGGACAAAAAAATGACTGAGTTGGGACTAAAAGTGAATACCTATACAGAAACAACCCAGGATTTGACTCAGGAATCTGTTTTGACACTGCAAGCTGTGGAGAAGAAGAAGGAGAAAGTTGTTATTGAACCTCAAGTAATTGAAGTGGATAGAGCCTCGGCCTTACAGAGGCAATTTGATGAATATAAGCTGTTGCCCTTTACAATTGAATCCAGAGAAAGCCAGATTTGGAGGGATGGAGTCCCGCTTGGATTGGAGAAGGAAAGTTGGTTAGATTCCCCTATGCAGGTTTGGGATCTGGATTTGGGTCAGGGGGAGATTGGAGTTGTGGGGGCCTTTAGCTTTGGAGGGACTTTGAAACACGCTCTGAAATATTGTTTGGACTTTAGTTCTGACTATGGAGAATAGGCTGACCTGTCGAGAAGGAACAATGACATTGCTAGGTTGGAGTTTCCCCGAGATCTACTCCTCAGTGCCAAAGGAAGGAAACTAAGAACAAGATCAGCAGAAGACAAAGTGAAGCACATGTATAGATATGAAGAAGACCTGCAGAAGGGACATGGAAAAGAGTTAAAAGCCTCGGATAGAAGATCACCAGGTTGATGGACCATATGGAATTGATAGAAAGGACTGACAGAATCCGACTCCAGGGAGAAGAGACGGTGGAAGAAGAGTGGGAAAAAGTTTTAAAAATTTATTTAGAGAAATATTGTTAAATTAATGAGTGTTAGAAAAATTGTTGGAATGAAATTATACGGCTTTAGTAGAAATGTTATAAGGAATTAAGTATATATAAGTTTTAGGATTTTAATGGTAAGATAAGGTTAAAATAAATTAAGACAATTAAATGACAGAAAATAGTGAAAGATGGAAAGGATTTGCTGAAATAATTAATAACTAGAATACAAAAAAGGAGGTGTGAGGAGGTCGATGAAACAAGTCAATGAAAGATAAAGATATGGAAATATTGGAGGTGTTTTTTAATTGTTTTTGTTTTTGTTCGGATGTATTGTGTTTTTCGGTCTTTTATCTCTTTTCTTTTTCTTTATATGTACTGTAATGTTTTGATTTGTATTGTTTACCTTTGCTTTTCTTCATTACTTTGTTTTGTAATCCTTAAACTTTTAATAAATATTATTATTTTTTAAAAAAGGATTGCGATTGGTCTATAGTTGTTAATAAGTAGATTGTCCGTTCCCTGTTTTGGAATTAATGCAATAAGGCTGTCTTTCCATGAGTCTCGGCATGGTTCCATCTTTTAAAATGTTGTTCATGATACTTCTTAATGGGTCAGACAGTATGTCCTCAAATTTTTTATAATATATTGCCGGTAGGCCATCTGGCCCTGGTGACTTTCCTATCTTTGCTTCCTTAATTGCTCTTTGAATTTCGTACAATGTAATAGGGGCATTCAACAGTTCTTTTTGTTCTTTAGTAAGTTTCGGAAGACCGTTCTGTTCTAAATATTCTTTAACTTCTTCTGATGTTTCATTTCCTTCCTTATAGAGTTCTCTAAAGAATTCGAGAAATCGTTTCTCTATTTCTTTAGGGTTGTTTATTATTTTGCCTTCGCACTTAACTCTATTTATAAGCCTTTCTGCCTCTCTCTTCTTTAATTGCCATGCTAATAACCTTCCTGGTTTATTAGCATGTTCAAAGGTTTTTTGTTTCAATAATCTTAGTTTCCATTCCATTTCTGCATTTATTAGCATTAACTATTGAGATTGTAGGATCTTAATATTTCTTTTTAATTCTACACTATTTGGTTTTTTGTATAATTCCAGCTCGCTTTTTCTAATCTCCTCTAAGATTTCTTGTTTTTTCCCCCCTTTTGTTTTCTTTGAATTACGTTTTGTTGAATAAAGAAACCTCTTAAGACAGCTTTACTAGCATCCCAGACTATCTTTAAATCGGTGCCCTTATTTAAATTCAGTTCAAAAAAGTCCTTTAAGGTCTTTTTTGCTTTTTCTGTTATTATTTCATCTCTCAATAAAGTTTCATTTAATCTCCATCTTATAGATTTCCTCTTTCCCCAAGTCAGCGTTACTTGTACTGCATTATGATTAGCTATTGTCTTTGGTTGAATTTCAAATTTACATATTTTGACTGTCAAATCTTTTGTTAGCCAGATGGCATCAATTCTTCCTGCCGAGTTACTAGGGTAGGAAAAAAAGTGTATTCTTTCACTGTCGGATTTTGTATTCTCCATGCGTCCTCTAAACTTAACAAATCTACTAACTGAAAAAAGGTTTTGGGGAGTTTTATTTGCTGTTTTTTAGTAGTCTTTTTGGATCTGTCTAAATCAGGATTTACCACGCCATTTTGGTCTCCTAAAAATAAAATTTTCTCTCCAATAAAATCCCCCAACTCTCGTTCCAACTTTTGATAAAATTCACTTTTTTTTTTCATTCGGTGTATAAAAACTGATAACTTTAATTCTTTCCCCCAGGACTATTATTTCTATGACAACGACCCTTCCTTGTGAATCTTTATAGATCAATTTCGGCTCCAAATGCTTTTTTGCGTATATTGCAACTCCATTCTTCTTAGATTTATCTGAAGAAACAAAATCAAGTCCCAGTTTCTTATTGGATAAAATTCTTGTGTGTTGTTTTGTGATATGAGTTTCTTGCAAAGATATCAAATCCAATTTCTGTTTGCTGAATATAAATTCCACCTTATTTCTTTTCTTTTTATCATTTAAACCATTAACATTCCAGGTAACAATCCTTAATTCCATTATTTACTACACAGTGATTCAATTTCTTAACAAAAAATAAAATAAAAATAAAATAATTTTTTTAAAAAAAGAAATTCAGAAAAGTCACTTGTCCTTAATGCTTGAGATTCTTCCTCCTCGGATTGTTTTTTAAGATCGTCCGCCCCTCCTCTCAGCTGTCTTTTACATCCTAACTCCTCTCTATATGTTCTCCAAAATTTGTCAGCGTCCTCCCAAGTAACAAATCTTCTCCTTTTCCCTTTGTAAAAAAAGGAAATTCCCTCAGGGAATTCCCATCTGTGCACAATTGATTTTTTATTTAGTGCTTCCACCAACGGTTTATATTTTTCCCTTTTTCTTAAAAGCTTCGATGGAACAATTTTTCCTGAATTTTAAGTTTTGTCGTACTGCTAATTTGTAGTATTTTATCTCTAATATCCATATTCACAAAAGTTACCAGACAGTCCCCTGGCCAATTATTAGCTCTTGCAATTCTTGATCTGATTCTAAAGGCTCTCTCAATTTTATTTCTCATTTCCTGTTCTTCTATTCCAATCCATTTGGCTAATTCTGATGATATTTTTTGCTCTATCACTTCATCTGGTTCTTCTGGAATAGATCTAAATCTCAATGTTTTTTCTCTTCTGTGCATTTCAATCATAGAAATTGAATCTAGGACTGCCTCATGGGCTTCTTTCATATCTGCCAGCTCTTTCTTAATTTTTTCTGTTTCCCCTTTTCCCCCCTCTCCTTCTGTACTTTTCTTAGCCCTTCCTCCAAACTTATCGTTTTCCCTTTTAATTCTTGTACAGTCTTTGTTATTTCCAAATTTTTAACCACCAGATCATTGATTTTAACCATCATTTCTAACACCATTTTTGCATTTTCCTCTATTTTTTGCCCCATCTTATCCAACTTTTGATCTGTTGATCTTATACTGTTGTTCATCTCTTTCTTCATCTCTGAAATGTCTTTTCTCAGTCCCAGGAGAAGATCTCTCATTTCTGAATTCATTTCTGGGGTCTTGATTTGCGTTTCTCCTGTTAGGATTTGCAGATAACACTGCTGCCGCTGGATTCATAAATTTCTTATTCACATTTGACATAACCAGTTGTTTTATAATCCGTTAGTACCCGTAGCTACTTCTTTTCCTGACAAATTGTGTTTTATAATACTTCTATATTACACCTGTCAGAGCTGCTTCCAGATCCTAGCTCACAGAGGATCACGCTAGCCAGCGATCATTAAGTAAAAGTCTTTATTGAATTACAGTTTCCATTCTCAAGCTGCTGCGTGCAACTCTACGTCTAGTGGCTAGATCGGCGAAGCTCCGTCTGAGTCTCCGCCCCTTGTGCACCAACTTAATATCCTAGCCCTGCTCCACCTTTTCCGCCTGACTGTTCTCCTCTGGGTCCCTCTGCCCCCGGGGTCTCTTCCTTCCTGGATTCTTCTGACGCCGACCCCCCGGACCCTCCTGTCTCCTTGCGCCGGGCTTTAGGACCTGGCTCTCGTTCAGGGCTGCCTACTGCGTCACTTTCCTGTGCATTTGAACTTGGCGCGCGCGCCCAACCTTCCACTTTCCGTCTGACCGTTTCTTCGCTCCCCGATGGAGGTGTGGCCACTCCTGACTCATGCCCTCCCCCCTGTTGTGAGCTGCCAGCGCTTGATCCCTGGCTCCCTTCCTCTTCCCTGCTCTCCGGCGGTGACGCTGGTCCCGATTTCCAACTGCTCTCCTCTGAGTCCCCTCTGGCTCTATCTTCCTGGGGTTTCCCCCTAGGCTCCCCCCTTGCCCTGGCCACTGGTGCTCCTTTCTGTGAATCTTCTGATTCACTGGAAAGACTCGGAGATCTCGGGTCGTCGTCATCACTCATCTTTTCTTCTGCCTCCTCCCCCTCGCTCTCTGTTTCCTCCCTTGCCCTTGCCTCTGCTCCTGAACCCCTGACATCCATCCCCCCCTCGAAGCCCCCCGTTCCCCCCTCCCCTCCTTCCGGTGCGGGAGCTGGGTGCTGCTGTGTCAGAGGGACGAACGTCGGATACAGTTCGCTTCCCGTGGCGGGCCTCCATCTGAAGTCTCCCGGTTCTTCCTCCCTGCTCTCGTCGACGACGGTCACCTCCGCTTCCATCTCTGTGCCGCCGTGCTCGAAACCAGGGTCGTCCCCGAAAACGTCCATGTCCGTCTCTCCCTCACTTCCTCCCAGCGGCGTTGCTCGTCCTGGACCTTCCAGCCACTTCCTGCGCCACTGCTCCTCTGGTCTATCGTCCCACCAATACGAGGGTTCTGAGGCAGATCCCGAGGGTGACCCCTCCGGGGAACGGGTGTCTCGTATCGGGTCCTCGTCCGAGTCGAATCCCCGGAACGTGCTGGCCAAAAGCGTGGGCGTGAAAAGCCAGTCGTCGAAAAAGTCTGCTGGCATTGGTCTATGTGGGAAAAGGGCATGAAACTCGTCTTTGAGCAGAGGTTCGTCCAAGGCGTAGCCCGGCACCCAGCTGTTCGCACTGGCCGGGGTGCCCTCTTTGGCGAGAAGGTATTCTACCCCCTCCTCCCCCCATCTGGAGTCCAAAATCTCCGTGACTTCGTTGATGCGCTCCTCCTGTGCCACTCCCGCGTGCCCGGTTCTTTCTCTGAGCGGACTCGGTGCCGTTCCGGGTTCCTGAAACCTGTGCGGTGCCTTGTAGGGAGTGAGCACCGATCTGTGGAACACCGGATGCATTCTGGAACCCTCCGGAAGCGCCAGCCTGAAAGCCACCGGGTTGACCTGCCCTTCGACTTGGTAGGGCCCCAGTTGCTTATGCCCTAGTTTCTTCTTGGCCAACGACCTGGCCGGCACTGCGTGGGCTGCTAACCAGACCCAGTCTCCCACCTGGATCTCTTCGCCAACCCTTCTGTGTTTGTCCGCTTGTACCTTGTATGCGTGTTTGGCCAGCTCCAGGTGCCACCGCAGCTGATCGTGGACCTCCTGCAACTCCAACGCGAACGCGTCTGCTGTCTGCGGCTCCCCCTCCCCCATTCTTTCCAGTCCCGGGAAGGTTCTGGGGTGCCTCCCGTTGTTGGCGAAGAACGGCGTGACCCCCGTGGACACGTGCTTCGTGTTGTTGTAGGCGAACTCGGCGAGCGGCAGTTAATCCACCCACGTCGCAGGCTGTTGATTCGCATAACATCTCAGGTACTGCTGCATGATGGCATTGACCCGCTCCGCTTGCCCGTTGGTCTGCGGGTGTCTCACCGACGCCAGGTTGATCTTGACGTTCAGGAAGCCCATCAGCTTCTGCCAGAAATTCGAGATGAACTGCCGCCCCCGGTCGGACAGAATAGACCATGGCAGACCGTGAACCTTGAACACGTGGTCTATGAACAGTTTGGCGGTGTGCTCCGCCGTGGCCACCTTAGCACACGGAATGAAATGTGCCATCTTGGAGAACAAGTCCACCACCACCAGCACGGCCGTCTTGCCCCTCGAGCTGGGCAGATCCGTGACAAAGTCCAGGGCCACTCTCTCCCATGGTTCGACCGGAGTTTGCAGCGGTTCCAACAGTCCGGCCGGCGGCCTGTGCACTGGTTTGGCCCTCTGGCAGGTGTCACACCTCGCCACGTAGTCCGCGACCTCCCCTCTCATTCCGGGCCACCAGAAGTCCCTGGCGACTAATCCCACCGTCTTCTCCTTGCCAAAGTGCCCGGCAGTGGGCGCGTCGTGCAGCTGCTGCAATACCTTGGCGCGAAGTTCGTCTCCCGGCACGTAGATGGCCCCTTTACGGATGAGCAATCCATCTCTCAGCTGGAACCCGTCGGTCGCTGCCGTGCCTCTTTGCACCTCTGCCATCTTTGCTTGCACGAAGGAGTCATCCTGCAACGCTCGTCACACCGCCTCCAGGTCCACTGTTGCCGCAGCGCAGGCCCACACTGTTGGTGCGAAGATGTGCATGGCAGCCGCTGGCGTGGCGTCCTCCAGATACTGTGGCTTACGGGAGAGAGCGTCCGCCATGATGTTGGTGTCCCCCGGGACATACTCTATTCGGAAGTTGAAGTTCGCAAAGAACTCAGCCCAACGTATCTGCCTCTGGTTCAGGAACTGTGCCGTGCGCCAGTGCTCCAGATTCTTGTGGTCCGTGCAGACCTGCACCGTGTGCTTGGCGCCGATCAGGAAGTGCCTCCACGCTTTGAACGCTGCATGAATGGCCAGCAACTCCCTGTCCCAGATGGTATAGTTCTGTTCGGACTTGCTGAGCTTCCTGGAGTAAAACGCTCCCAGGCGCCAAACCCCCTGCGGGTCTTTCTGCAGCAGGACTGCTCCCACGGCTCTGTCCGAGGCGTCTGTCTCGACCCTCATCGGCCTGCCGGGGTCGACATGCAGCAGCTGCTCTTCCGACGCGAAGAGACGCTTGAGTGCCTGAAAGGACTGCTCTGCCTGCTCTGTCCAGATGAACTTCTTTTTCTTGGAGCTAAGCGTGTCCGTGATGGCCGCTGTCTGCATAGCGAAGCCTTTGATAAACTTGTGATAGAAGTTCGCGAAGCCGACAAACCGTTGGACCTCCTTCCGGTTGCGTGGGCTTTTCCAATCCAACACCGCTCGAACCTTGGCGCTGTCCATGGCGAGCCCCGTGTCAGACAACTTGTAGCCCAGAAAATCCACCTCCGTCACGTCGAACTGGCACTTCTCCAGCTTGGCGTAGAGCCTATGCTGCTGTAGCCTGCGCAGCACTTCCTTGACGTGTCTGTCATGCTCCTGCTGCGATTCCGAAAAGATCAGGATGTCATCTAAGAAACAGACGCACGTCTTGTAGAGGAGCCCCGCCAACACGTGATGCATGAACGCTTGAAAAACTTGGGAGCCATTTTGCAATCCAAAAGGCATAACTCTATATTCGTAGGTGCCCAGTGGCGTGAACATGGCTGTTTTCCACTCATCTCCTTCCCGCATGCGAATGAGGTTGTACGCCCCTCGCAGGTCTAACTTGGTGAACACGCTGCCCTTCCGTACCTTTGCGAGGAGGTCGTCGATTCGGGGCATGGGGAAGTCCGATGGCTTGGTCACACTGTTTAAGATGCGATAGTCCACTACAAGTCTTTTTTGGGGCGTGTCCCGCTTCTTAACAAAGAATACAGGACTGCCCCCCGCTGCCTTGGACTCCCGGATGAAACCGCGCTCCAAATTATGATCTATGAACTCTTTGAGTTCCTGCCGTTCGTCCTCAGACATGGAATACAGCTTCCCTTTAGGCAGCGCCGCCCCCGGCAGCAGGTCAATTTTGCAGTCATATGGTCTGTGGGGGGGTAGCCTGTCTGCCTCCTTCTCGCAGAAAACCTCCAAAAATTCTGCGTACTTGTGGGGAATCGCTTACAGCGTGCCTAGCAGCAGCTGTGACTCCTCTTCCTCTCCTTCTTGCCGGGGCACGATGCAGTGTTCAGCACAAAAGGAAGAGCCGAAGGTCAGCTGCCTCTGGTACCAAGCCAGCGTTGGGCTGTGCTTGTCCAGCCAACTCATGCCCAATACAATGGGCGTGTCCGATAGTTGAGTGACGTTGAAGCTGATGATTTCCCTGTGATTCCCAAGTCGCATCACCATCGGTGGCGTCTGCTTCACCACTTGCCCCCCTAGCAGCTCCCTGCCATCCACCGTGACCACCTGCAGGGGCAGCGTGGCAGGCAGCAACTGTATAGCGTGCCGGTTGACAAAGTCCTGCCCTATAAAGTCCGCATTGCTTCCCGAGTCAATGGTGAGCGGCACGTCCACGGCGATTCCATTGGGCAACTGGAGCGATGCGGTGAGCCTCACTACTGGTTTGGGCGGGAGGGGGTCCATGGGCTGTAAAATCTCCGGGGACTTCTTCACTGACACGTCTGGCTGGGCCCCAGTGCCTCTTCCTCCAGCCAGACATCGTCGTTTCCCTGCTGTGGTTCTCCTTGCTGCGTTGCTGCAGTTACCATTGCTGAAGCTGCAGTGTGCTTGTGGAGCCTCCGGGGACACTCTTTCGCCATATGCCCTGGATCCTCGCAGATGTAACACTTCCTGTTCCCTCTAGGAGGCTTCGCTTTCACTGTTGTCGGTGCTAGGGCTCTGGCTGCTGACTGAGCCCTTGCACTTCCAACCTCCATAGGTTCCGCCCCACCTCCTGGCGGAGGCGTGGATTGCACACGCGCTGCTTCTCTGGGAAGGAAGGAGGAGCCCCTGGCTGGTTCGCGCCCTCCACGCCCTTCGTCCCTGCTCCATGGACGTTCTTCCAGCCGCACCCCCACCGCCAGCGCCCTCTGAACGATCTCCTGCGTGGTCCGGGGTCTCTCCCCCCTCGCAATTTCATCTTTAACAGAGCCGTGCAATCCCTCCCAAAACAGGTCTCTTACAGGAGCCGAATCTCTGTCCCATTCTAGGGCACTGACCAAAGCGAAAAAGCGGGCATGGTACTGCCTTACGCTGGCCCTCCCTTGCTTCAGTCCATGTATCTGCTGCCGAGCAAGATCCACGTCAATGCTTGATAAAAAACACCCATCCATCGCTTTAATAAAGGCATCCGCATTTTGGAGCGCCGGATCATTATCCCTCCATAAATTGCGCAGCCATGCTTTAGCATCCCCATGCAAATGGGACATGATGAATCCCACTTTCTCTTGCTCATCTCTAAAGTCTTTATTCAGCAGTTGCAGTGCGCACATTACATCTGCTCTAAAGTTGGGGTACTGTTGCAGGTTCCCATCGAAGTGAGAGACCAGACCGCCTGTTCGTCTCGCCAACCCAATTCCCTCCTGTCTGGGTGTCAGTTGCCCTAGCTTCGTAAGCATGTCCAACCTGACCTGGAGATCCCTGCAGGCGGCAGCTGCCTCCTCCTCTCTCTTCCTGGATGCGAGAGCCTCGGCATTCAGTTGTGACACTGCTTCTCTGAGTTCCGCTATCTGCTGCTCAGCCGTCATGTCGTCTGCCGTTCGTGAGCTCGCTAGTAGGCACCTGCTTCTCTCCTCTCCTCGAGGCTGTAGATGCCCACAATTAGGGGACGGAGCTTACTGTCAGAGCTGCTTCCAGATCCTAGCTCACAGAGGATCACGCTAGCCAGCGATCATTAAGTAAAAGTCTTTATTGAATTACAGTTTCCATTCTCAAGCTGCTGCGTGCAACTCTACGTCTAGTGGCTAGATCGGCGAAGCTCCGTCTGAGTCTCCGCCCCTTGTGCACCAACTTAATATCCTAGCCCTGCTCCACCTTTTCCGCCTGACTGTTCTCCTCTGGGTCCCTCTGCCCCCCGGGGTCTCTTCCTTCCTGGATTCTTCTGATGCCGACCCCCCGGACCCTCCTGTCTCCTTGCGCCGGGCTTTAGGACCTGGCTCTCTTTCAGGGCGGCCTACTGCGTCACTTTCCTGTGCATTTGAACTTGGCGCGCGCGCCCAACCTTCCACTTTCCGTCTGACCGTTTCTTCGCTCCCCGATGGAGGTGTGGCCACTCCTGACTCATGCCCTCCCCCCTGTTGTGAGCTGCCAGCGCTTGATCCCTGGCTCCCTTCCTCTTCCCTGCTCTCCGGCGGTGACGCTGGTCCCGATTTCCAACTGCTCTCCTCTGAGTCCCCTCTGGCTCTATCTTCCTGGGGTTTCCCCCTAGGCTCCCCCCTTGCCCTGGCCACTGGTGCTCCTTTCTGTGAATCTTCTGATTCACTGGAAAGACTCGGAGATCTCGGGTCGTCGTCATCACTCATCTTTTCTTCTGCCTCCTCCCCCTCGCTCTCTGTTTCCTCCCTTGCCCTTGCCTCTGCTCCTGAACCCCTGACAACACCTCTAATGCACACTGTCCCATCAATGATGATAATAACATAATAATAATAACATTTAACAAGGAAAAGGAGAATAAATAAATAAATAAATTTTTACTCAGTTACCAGTTTTGTCCACTAGTTGTCCGAAATCCCCTTGTCCATTTCCCTACACATTTAACCAGCCTTTATATAACTTTCCTGTTACTTGCAGAGTAATTTCCTCTTGCCACCAATAGAGGGGAGCCCAGTAACCCCCCCACCCTGTCGGGAGGGGCTTATTTTCTTAACAGTTCTTTAAAATCTTCTCTTGGCTTCCCCAGGCTCTTCTCACCACAAAAACTTTTTCCCCTGCACCCCCTTCAACAGTCAAGAATAGTGTGAAGTAAATCAGCAAAACTGGTGCAACTTCTGCAAATTTTAACACAAAGAAGTCAGGCCTCCATACTACACAAAAACCGGAGCTTGAATGTCTATTGTCTCTCTCATTCATCTAAGAAAGAGCTGGCTCAATAAGAATCTCAAGTCCAGAAGTCCAAAGCACCTTTTGCTCTTTCCTTCACCAAGAATCTTTACTTGCTCTGTGGGGTGCAGCACTAGGATTTGGGATGATCTATAGGACCTCAGATCTGTTCATCTCTTTCCATCATTTCGACCATCAATTCAAATAACTGTCAGGAATTTTTTAACGAAAGGGAGAAAGGCTTTCTGCTATGTAAAAGCCGGAGCCTGTATATCGAATGTCTCTCACACATAAACTCTCAGCAAAACATTTTTAATCACTCCATTAATTTAGCACTGGGGTTTGGGTAGGTCTTTAAGTCTTCAGGCCCATTCATTCCTTTCCTCCATATCGTCCATAATTGCCTCAGACGTTCTCCAATATTTTTTTTAAAAAAGATATTTATTAAAGTTTTTAAAATATAACAATGAAAAAAAATAAAAAGAAACAAAATACAAAATACAACATAAAAACAGTTAAAAAAACAAATAATTTCCCACAACATATCTTCCTTACAGACCTCCTCATACCTCCCTTCTTTGTATTCCACTTCAATTTGTTAGTTCAGCAAATCCTTACCATTAAGCTTTTACCCATTTATAAACCTTTTTTTTCGTATCTCCTAAAGCATTACAGCTGGAAACCCCTTAATTTCTATCCAACATCATTCTAACATTCATTAATTTTACAATATTTCTGTAGATAGTCTTTAAATTTCTTCCAGTCTTCTTTCACCGACTCTTCTCCCTGGTCTCAGATTCTGCCAGTCATTTCTGCCAATTCCACGTAGTCGATCACCTTCATCTGCCATTCTTCCAGAGTGGGTAAATCTTGTGTCTTCCAATACTTTGCAATGAGTATTCTTGCTGCTGTTGTAGCATACATAAAAAAAGTTCTGTCCTTCTTTGGCGCCAATTGGCCGACAATGCCCAGGAGAAAGGCCTCTGGTTTCTTCAGGAAGGTATATTTAAATACCTTTTTCAGTTCATTATATATCATTTCCCAGAAAGCCTTAATCTTTGGGCACGTCCACCAAAGGTGAAAGAATGTACCTTCCACTTCTTTACATTTCCAACATTCGTTATCGGGCAAGCTTGACTGGGGTCATGTACCACCTGTATATCATTTTCATAATATTCTGTCTTAAGGCATTGCATGCCGTAAACTTCATACCTGTGGTCCATAACTGTTCCCAGTCAGCAAACATAATATTATGTCCAACATCTTGTGCCCATTTAATCATAGCAGATTTCACCGTTTCATCCTGAGTATTCCATTTCAACAGCAAGTTATACATTCTTGACAGATTCTTAGTTTTGGGTTCTAACAGTTCTGTTTCTAATTTTGACTTTTCCACCTGGAAGCCGATTTTCTTGTCCAAATTATATGCCTCCATTATCTGATAATAATGAAGCCAATCTCTCACTTTGTTTTTTAATTTTTCGAAACTCTGCAGTTTCAATTTGCCTCCTTCTTGTTCCAAAATTTCCCAATATATCTGCCATTTGGCCTCCATATTGAGCCTTTTCTGAGCTTTTGCTTCCATTGGTGACAACCACCTTGGGGTTTTATTTTCCAATAAGTCTTTATATCTTACCCAGACATTAAACAATGCTTTACTGACAATATGGTTTTTGAATGCTTTATGTGCTTTGACCTTATCATACCATAAATATGCATGCCATCCAAATACATTGTTAAAACCTTCTAAGTCTAAAGTGTCTGTGTTTTCAAGAAGTAGCCATTCTTTCAGCCAGCAAAAGGCTGCTGATTCATAGTAAAGTTTAAGGTCTGGCAGGGCAAATCCACCCCTTTCCTTTGCATCTGTTAATATCTTACATTTTATTCTGGGCTTCTTGCCCTGCCAGACAAATCTAGAGATATCTCTCTGCCACTTCTTGAAGCAATCCATTTTGTCCACAATTTGCAATGTTTGAAACAGAAACAACATTCTTGGCAATACATTCATCTTTATCACAGCAATACGACCCAGCAATGAAAGCTTCAAGTTTGACCAGATTTCTAAATCTTTTTTCACTTCGACCCAGCATTTTTCATAGTTGTCTTTAAATAAGTTCCCATTTTTGGCTGTCATGTTAATCCCCAAATATTTCACTTTCTTTACCACAGTCAATCCTGTCTCATTCTGAAACCTATCTCTTTCAATCGGTGTTAAATTTTTCTCAGTTTTTAACTTGTTCAATTTAAAACCTGCCACTTGACCAAATTCTTGAATCAGTTCTAAAACTCTTTTAGTACTAGATTCTGGCTCCTGTAGCGTCAATACTAAGTCATCTGCAAATGCTCTCAGTTTGTACTGTTTGGCTCCGACCTGTATACCTTTAACCAACCGATCCCTTCTGATCATATTTAGCAGAACCTCCAGGACCGATATAAAAAGCAATGGGGAGATTGGGCATCCCTGTCGTGTCCCTTTTTCTATCTTAAATTCTGCCGTCACCACATTATTTACAATTAATTTAGCTTTTTGTTCAGAATATATTGCACCTATACCATTTTCAAAACCTTGGCATACCCCCATCCCATGTAGATTTTTCTTCATAAAACTCCAAGAGATGTTGTCCAATATATTAAAGGGATAGTTCACCTTTTAGTCTTTTCCCCCTTATTTCTTTCTTGATTTGATATTACAGCAGTCCATGCAAGCTGTTGTAAAACAATATAATTGTAATTCTCTTCTCCACCTTGTTTTTTCCTGGATTGTATTTCAAAATGCAATGGGTTTGACCTCCTCTTTCTCTTGCATTAATTAAGCGTCTGGTTAATCTCAGCTATCTTTCCATTCACTTCGGTTGAACTCCCAGTCCTTTGTACAGCTTCCAGTTCAAAGAAGCCTCTAGCTGCCGTAAGATTTATGCTTAATTACCTATGTTTTGATAGCTTTTTCCGGGGGACCAACCGTGCTTGCGGATACCAGACGCCTCTTTTCTTTGGAGCTTATGCTGCAGGATCACTCCCGAAGTCAGGCTTTCTCTCCGTGGGGAGGGAACGCTGTTGTGGGCGTCTGTGGTCTCCTTCAACTCTGAAGACCCCTCCAACGCCTCAGCGTGTCCTTTTAGATGCAGGAAGCCCTCCTGGATCTTTTGGGAGTTGTGAAGCCTAGCAACCCCCCTCTTTCACCCCTTCGGTGAGTGCTCACCCCTTGGAACTCCCGAGATGAGCGTCCGGAAGCAATCAGCAGCAAAGCGGAAGTCCCCACAAAAACATTTGAAAGGCCATAGAATGTTTGATCAGCCAAAGTCTTAGTTATAGAGAAACATTTTCACCTGGCACCTAAAGATATACAACAAAGGCATCAGGTGAGCCTCCCTGGAGAGAGCATCCCACAAGCAGGGAGCCACTGCAGAAAAGGCCCGTTCTGGTGTTCCACCCTTTGGGGCTCTTGTGGAGAAGGCACACAAAGAAAGGGCTCACATGATGATCCAAGTCCAAGTTAGGTCTTATAGGAAGAGGTGGTCCTTGAGGTATTGCAATCATGAGCTGTTTAAGGCTTTATAAGTTGAAACTAGCACCAATGTCAGGATTGTATTATATGCTCAAACTGTCTTGCCCCAGTGAGCAACTTGGCCGCTGAATTCTGCACCAGCTGAAGTATCCGAACCATCTTCAGAAGCAGCCCTACATATAACATATTACAGTAATCTAACCTAGAGGTTGCCAGAGATTAGACAACAGACGTTAGGCTATCCCTTGTTGTTTTTGCAGAGTCCTGTACACAGCGGAAGTATGAGCAGTACGTGCCACATGCTTAACTTTGCTTTATTTTCACTTCAATGTTGAGAGATTACAAACATGCATCTTGCCTCTGCGAAAGCAGAGAAGCAACCGTCCTTCTCCTCGGAACAAAGAACACCAAGAGAGGAGTGAAAAACAGGAAACCAGTGTGCGTCACATCCAGTCTCCCATTCCCGTGGGAAACCCAACAGTACTCTGACTGTGGAATGCAAAACATTGTCCCGTGACAAGCACTTCGCTGCACAGTGAAGAAAGCAGAAACCAACATCCTCCCCCTTTCTGTGAACATCACTGGGCAGCGTGTTCGTACAATATCAGTACAAACCCAATTTCTGTACATAGGTACAGTGTTGATCCCTTGACACAATCTTGGACAATACATCAGCAGGAATTTCATTACCTGGCATATAGGACACCGTTATGAGTCCCTTCTGAATATGTTCCTTAGCATGTTGCAACTTCAATTGCAAGTGCTTCGTGCTTTGCTTACAACCTTCCGAATTCAGCAAAGCCAAACATGCTTTGTTTTCCTGGTAAACCTGGATTGGACATTTGACAGGAATTTTCATGTCTTTGCACAATTGTAACAACCATTCACAATCCTTAAGTGAATAAGACAGTGCATTCAGTTCAGCTTCACAAGTACTTAAGCTAATTGTTGTTTGCTTCTTGCATGACCAATCAAATAGACCCTGACTGTACATGTAGCAAACTCCAGACGTACTTTTCCTGTCTGTAGTGTCACTTCCAAAACTTGCATCTGCAAATATCTCAAGACCACCAGACTTCTGATTGTTAAATCTCAGTCTGTAATGCATAGTGCCTTTCAAATAGCGTGCTATGCGTTTTAGAGCTTTCCAATCCTTAACAGTGGGATTGTTAACTTGTCTGCTTAGCAAATTACAGCTAACAGCAATGTCAGGTCTTGAACATCTGGCAATGAAGTTTAGCTTGCCTAGCACACTTCTGTACAGTGTAGTGTCAGAAAATGCTTCTTCAGTGTCTTCTACCTGATAACCTGTTGTCATCGGTGTGTCTACAGGGTTAGCATCCATCAGGTTCAGTTTGCTTAACACATCAGCAATTTTCCGTGACTGGTGTACTAGAATGTTACCACTTTGATCTCTCTCTATTTCCAGAGATAAGTAGTTGTTTACCTCACCAAGATCTTTCATGTCAAAGTGCTCTTTCAGTTGAGCTAGGGTGTTATTGTACATTGTGACATCTTTCCAAAAGAATAAAATATCATCAACATAAAACAAACAATACAGCTTTTGCCCCTCCTCTTTGACAAATACACATGGATCAGCTTTCCCTTGCTGAAAACCTAGAGAAAACAATGTCTCAGTGAGTTTTGTGTGCCAACACCGTGCACTTTGTTTGAGACCATAAAGGGACTTCTTTAGAGCACAAACAAATCCCTGTTTTACCTGTACGCCATCAGGTGGAAGCATGTAAAGTGATTCACCTAGAGATCCGTACAAAAATGCTGTATTTACATCGTGGTGACTAACGTGTAGATTCTCCTCTGCAGCTAGCTTGAGCATACATAAGCCTAATGCTCTCATATCTCACTGTGGGTGAGTAGGTCTCGTGATAGTCTTCACCTGGTACCTGTGCAAAACCTCTGGCTACCAATCTGGCTTTGTGTCTGACTATCTTGCCATTTTGATCTGTCTTCGCTTTGAAGACCCATTTGCTTCCAAGCAGTTTCATTCCTGGAACTACTGGAACTAGCTCCCATGTTTTGTTCCTTTCCAAGGAATCAAGCTCAGCCTTCATGGCATTTAACCATGGCTCAGCTTCCTTAGAATCCAAATCCTGGATTTCTTGGAAACTTGAAGGTTCAAATACCTTCTTGGAGCTTTTAACAGCTGCTACTGCTGTCTTAGCAAATTCATCAGCAAATCTCTTTGGATGTCTGCCTTTTGTGGCTCTTTGTGACCTGCGAATTATCCTTAAGTCCTCAACACTTTCCTCTTCCTTCTTAGGAGAAAAGTGGCCTATTGTAAACAATGGTTCTTCCAATTCTTGATCAGAGCTTTCAGAGGGTCGCATAGAGGCTTTCGCACTCTTGAAATCCTCTGAATCATCCGATTCAGTTTCAGACTCAGAATCAGAACCTTCATCAGTGGGTGTGGGTTGTTGCGGCTGCTTTTGCTGTTGCTTATCCTCAGTCTCATCACTGTCATCAGGATAACATTGAAAAATTCCCACATTCTCCCCCCACTTGGCATTGTACTCAACACTTCTTGTGAGCTTAATTGTCTTAGTGTCAGTCATCATTATTCTGTAAGAACCTTTCTGATAACCTAGAAAGATACCATGCAATCCACGCTTGCCTAACTTGGAGCTTTGTGGTGTGTGAACCCACATGTCAGAACCAAAAATTTTCATGTGTTTGATGTACGGTTTCTTGCCAAACATCTTCTCATAGGGGGTGCAACCAATCGCTGAAGATAACCTGCGATTGTAACTGTAAACAAAACACGAGAGAGATTCGGCCCAATAACTCTCTGGAAGATTGGCATCATGCAGCAAGGTTTTTAACCCTTGAAGCAATGTCTGATTTGCCCTTTCGCAAAGTCCATTCTGCCATGGCGAGCGAGGACTGGACAAATCATGCTGAATTCCTTTCTCAGTCAGAAAAGCTTCAAACTGCTGAGAAGTGAATTCTCCCCCGCGATCAGTGAAAAGAGTCTTTATCTTCAACCAAGCACAGAATTCCTTGAACCTTGGAAAAGCCTCTGATTTCTGCTTGAGATTGTACACGTAAATATACCTGGAAAATGCATCAATGAGAACCATGAAGTACCTATTTCCACCCAAAGAGAGTGATAGTGGACCAACTAAATCAGCATGAACAACCTGGTATGGTTCTGTGGCTTGCCTACTAGACACCTTACCTTTCGCAGACATTTTCACTTTGTTTGCTGCGCATGCCTTGCACTTCATGTGGTACCTGCAGGGTTTAATAGTCATACCTTCAACCAAGGCAGGCATTTTAGATACTGCCTCAAAATGCAAATGACCAAATTTCCTGTGAAAATCGTGAATACATCCTGCATGCAAACTTTTGTTAGAACCTGCAATGCAACAAGTATCATTCTGCACAACATCATCATAATACAGAACAAACAAATGATCAACACATTCAGCATGCAATACATAATCGTCTTTCTTTGTGATGGTGCATTTCTTGTTCTTGAAGGAAACGTCAATGTTCCGTTCATTCAGTTGCATAACGCTGAGTAGATTGTGTGTGGCATCTGGTACGTAAAGCACATCTTGTATCGATAAGTCCAAACTGTGAAGAACAACAGTTCCGTAGCCTTGACTGGGGATCGTGTGGTCATCCGCCTGGTGAATCGCACCTTCCTGCGGTGTAAAAGACACGAACAGTTGCTTATCGTTGCACATGTGGTGGGTAGCTGCTGAATCAACAACGAAGAAAGATCTAGACGTCTTCTGGACCTTTGCGACGTTTGGAGTGAAGCGTGAGACCATTGCCTTGTGCTGCGTTGTCCTGGACACTGGACCTTTGCCTTTGCTTTGGCCTTTTCCACGCGCTGAACTTCCGCTGCGCTGCTCTGTCTTGGCCTTGGGATATCTGCATTCCCTCTTCATATGGCCTAGACGTCCACACGAGTAGCATTTCACTGCCTTCAAAGCTTTGGCGCCATCTGGTGGTTCCACTGCACTCTGGGATGACGTCTGTGAAGACTCCCCCTTACCCATGCAGCTAGCACCCCGGCGGTCTGCTTCATTCAGTATCACGGCAGTAACATAGGCTACTGTGAGCTGAGCAGTTGGCTGAACAGCAATCTGAGTGGCAACGGACTCCCAACTTGGACCCAAAGAATGTAGTATCATGAAGGAATACACAGCCTCTGGAAAGGTGAGTCCTCTCTGTTGCAGCTCATGTCTCAGATTCTGCATCTCCATCAGATGTTTTCGCACATCTCCACCTTCAGCAAGAGCCATACCTTGCAGCTTGGCATAGTAGTACATTGAGGAACCAGCTTCTGTCCTTAAGTGAGCCTCTCTTAAAGTGTCCCAAATTTCTCTGGCTGTGGTCTTATCACGCAACAGACAGAGCTCTTCTGGGGATACTATCAATGTAAGAGTTCCCATCACTTTGGAATCCTTAGCTTTCCATTCGTCTGTAACTGGAGCTGGGGGGTTGTCTGTAATAACTTTGTACAGACCTTCTTTCCGCAGAATAGCCTCTGCATAGAGAACCCAGTCCGCGTAGTTTTTCTTATTGAGCTTAGGAATCCCAAAAGCATCAGCCAGCTTTGCATCTGCCATCTTCGCGGCGTTTAATCAAGCTGCGTCACTGCTGCTTTCAAACCTCATTCCAAAAGCACTTTCAAAGGTACTTTCGGTTTTCAAGCCTCCCAAGCCTGTGAGCTTGTGCCTTAGAGCCTTTGCCTGTATCGCGGCAAAACGGCTTTAAAAGTTCAAAGTCCAGCCATAAAGCCATAAACTAGAAGCTGGCAGGCTGCCCGGAGCATGAGCACATACCTCTCATCAATCAACTTGACGCGCAGAGCAGATAACGCCGACCCGTTTCTCTGTCCCTCTGCCGGCATTCCGACTCGGCTTCTTGGAGTCCATCCTTCAGTTTGACTGCGTTTTTCTGGGCCCATAACCAAAAATGTTGTTTTTGCAGAGTCCTGTACACAGCGGAAGGATGAGCAGTACGTGCCACATGCTTAACTTTGCTTTATTTTCACTTCAATGTTGAGAGATTACAAACATGCATCTTGCCTCTGCGAAAGCAGAGAAGCAACCGTCCTTCTCCTCGGAACAAAGAACACCAAGAGAGGAGTGAAAAACAGGAAACCAGTGTACGTCACATCCAGTCTCCCATTCCCGTGGGAAACCCAACAGTACTCTGACTGTGGAATGCAAAACATTGTCCCGTGACAAGCACGTCGCTGCACAGTGAAGAAAGCAGAAACCAACATCCCTGTCCAGATAGGGGCACCGCTGGGCCACCAGAGCCTCAAGCAACAGAAATGGAGCTAGAAGTACCTGTAAGCTACACACCTGCTCCTTCAGAAGGGGGTGTAACCTCATCAAGAGCAGGCTACCTCTCATCCATCTGGTCTAGGGAACCACCCACTAACAGTGCCTCAGCCTTATTTGGATTGAGCTTTAGTTTACTGACTCTCGTCCAGTCCATTGTGGAGGCAAGACCAGCACATCCACTGCCATACTCGCAAGTGCAAAGAAGTAGAGCTGTGTGTCATCAACATACAGCTGGCAATGTACCTCAAAGCTCCAGATGACCCCATTTACTGTTCCTTGTTCACTATTCCAGAATTCTGTAAATTTTTGACAGTTTTGTTCACATTTTAAAAAAATTGTTGCCCATATTTAACTCATGGAAACCAGGTAAGGGGATTCCTAAAGTGGCCATTTCTATGGTGCTGGAGGAGACTCTTGAGAGTCCCATGGACTGCAAGAAGATCAAACGCATCCATTCTTAAGGAAATCAGCCCTGAGTGCTCACTGGAAGGACAGATCGTGAAGCTGAGGCTCCAAGACTTTAGCACCTCATGAGAAGAGAAGACTCCCTGGAAAAGACCCTGATGCTGGGAAAGATGGAGGGCACAAAGAGAAGGGGACGACAGAAGCCGAGCATGAGTTTGACCAAACTGCGGGAGGCAGTGGAAGACAGGAGTGCCTGGCGTGCTCTGGTCCATGGGGTCATGGAAGAGTTGGACACGACTAAACGACTAAACAACAAGATCCACCTTTGGTTCCCACCCTGTACTCAGTTCTTCCCTTTGGCTCCTAGAAGCTGTTGGCGTGTGGCAGCAGCCACACCCCAGGAATGGCTTCGACTGGTTGGTTAAACCAGGTGAGAGTAGTTGATGGGTCTCAAACCCTCAATGAGTTAAGGACTTCCTTGCGTGCAAAGACAGGCTCTACCAAATTAAGCAGACAAGACCAATAGGGGGCCCATTGGTCAAAATGGTGGTTTCTGCACATTCTGTACATGAGGGGCAGGTGAGGCTTGTCAACCTGGGAAGGTTGCTTATCTAGGAGAAGGAAAACCCTGATCCTAAACCTTGTGGGATTTCTTGAGGAGAAGAAAAGACTAAGGAGTAAACTCTACACAAATCCGGAATGGAGTTTGTTGGATGGCATCCTGTATGCTAATTTTGTTTTGTTTTGTTTTTTAAAAATAATATTTATTGATAATTTCAGAATTACAAAAAAAATAAAAAATAAAAAACAACACTACAATACAAAAAAAGAAAACAATAAAAAGAGAGAAAAACACAAAATACAACAATACAGCAAAAGACAGTAAAAAGGAAAAAGGAAAAAGGAAAAAAAACACAAATCCCAAATTGCATATCCATAATTTCCATTTGCTTGTTTCATTGACCTCCTCACACCTCCGTTTTTGTGTTCTAGTTTAGTAATTATTTCAGCACATTCTTTCCATCTTTCTCAATTTTTGTTATAAAATTTATCTTAACAATTTAACCTAATATTTAACTCAACAGATCCTTACCATCTTTCCCCATATTCTGTTATTGAGATTACCTTAATTCATTTAACCTTACTTTACCCCTAAGTACCTTAGAACTTAAATCTTAGTTTTCAAATATACATAGCTCTTGATATCATTTCTACTAGAGTCGTATAGTTTCATTCCCACATTTTCCCTAATATTCATTAGCTAATTCTAAAATAAAAAAATTCCATTATAAATTCTCTTCTAATCATCATCCAGCGTCTCTTCTTCCTGGTCTCGGGTCATGTCAGTCCTTATTGTCCATTCCATCTAGTCCATCAACCTGGAAGCCTTATATCCGAGGCCCTTAAATCTCTTCCATGTCCCTTCTGCAGTTCTTCTTCATCTTGTTTGTGCTTGCCTCTTTCCTTGTCTTTTGTTGGTCTCTGTCTTAATTTCTTTCCTTTCTAATTGGGGGGTAGGTCTCTGGGGAATTCCAGTCCAAAATTATCTCCATCACCCTTCATCCAGCTCGCCCATTCCCCACAGTCCCACTCCCCACAGTCCTCGATATAATCCAAAATGTATTTAAAATCAAATTTCATGGTCTCTCCAAAGCTAAGAACCTCCTCATCTCCAGATTCCCCTTGGCCCACTCCAACTTCAATCTTCAATAACAGCGGTTTATGCTCCTGTAGGGCCTCGGGTCTCTCCATTTGTACTATTTGAGGTGCAGCCGCATCCTCCTCCATTGTCATCTGCACCTGCCCAGTCAGTACAGATTGATAGATTGGTTCTTGTATGATTTCTATATCAATAGAACAACAGTCAAATCCATTTTCTCATTCATCAAGTCCATTTTCTCATGCATCTGTTCCAGCAAAGCATTTGTCTTGCATAAAGCAAGCACCCAGTCTTTCTCCCAGCTCATGTTTGTTCAAGGTCAGAAAAGACTGTTCCCACAGTCTTAATCTCACAGATGTTGGGTCTCAAATATGCTGCAACAACAATTTAGCAAGCTCCCTCTAGAGGAGACAATCTACTTGTATCCATTTTTTTTTTTTGAAGACAATGGAAAGTTACTTTCATTTTTCAGATGTTTCAGATGTTTTTCAAGTATTTTGTTTCTTTAAAATGTAAAAGGCAACATTAGAATCAACTTGTTTCTCTTCATTAGCTGTCTGTCATAGTGTTACGTTCACAGTCAATGAACCTCTCCAACAGTTTCTGTCTCTGACACCCCGTTCCCAGGTTAGAGACGGTGGAAACTTATCCTTCTTCACTCCCTCTCCTGCTGGGGTTAAACAGAGTTCCCCCCCTTTTCTCCTCCTTCCAAGGGGGGTTTCAGTGGTTCTAAATGTAGGCAATTTAGTCTTTTTTAACAGCTTCCCGGCTTTAGCTTGCAAAATTTTTGCTTTAGTCTATATACAAAAAAGCGGAAGGCGGACTTCCTGTTTGCACCTTCCCGCTTCGATACCAAATTAAAACAATTTCTTGATCCAATTTTCCGTTTCTACTCACGGGTACTTGTTTTAAGTCCAATTGTCCACAGGAAAAAGTCAGCGCTCTCTGGTAATGGCTGTGCGGCTCCTGTATGCTAATTTTGAGCAGCTCCTGCAGCCAAGCTGGTGCAAAACATATTGCTCTGCTTTCCTTTGGACCACACCAGCGAGGCTGAGCGGGGGATCTTGTCATCTGGGCATCTCAGGACCACCATACACACTGCCCAGGCTTGCACCTCAGGAAGGTCTCTTCGTTGTTGCCAATGCAGCAGTTTGACCTCACCTCTGGAGGCACACCCCATTGTCTCTCAAGACAGAAGGAAGTTAGCCAGAGGCCTCTGCACTATCCCTCAACTACCAGGAAATAGCTTTACAGCCTTGATTCAGGACCTGTTTGCAGAAAGTTCTTGTGGGGAAATGGGAAAATATCATAGTGTGCTTTCTAATAGGAATGGTAATTGCCAGATGCTTAAAAATCTTGGCGTTTGAGTCATTTCCAACTACTGTCTCCACTAAAGAGTATCTGGAACTTAGAAAGCTGTCTTCGTTCCAGCTAGCTCAGTCTTGCTGACACTGACTAGCTGTGACTCTCCAAGACCCCCCAATAAACCTCTGGAGGGTGTCTAGAGGTCTAGGTTCCCGGCGGTGTCAAAGCCGCTCATCCGGTTCGCCAGGTAACCCCTGAAAGGAGGCGAAGAGAGCGACGGAACGAGCAGCGGACAATCGGGCAGCCATTGCGGCGGCTAACTAGCGAAGCCCCGAGCCTGCAGAGAATAGCGCTCCGCTCTCGACATGAAGAAAGCCGGATTTGCTACCAAGAACTTTGAGAGTTAGTGACAAATAATAAGAAAGCTCCCGGCTAAAAAAGAGAAGAATCCGAGTTCAGCGGCTCGTCTGACATCATCGAAAAAGACGCAGCACTGTCTGCAGAGCCAAAAGAGAAAGTAAGTTGCCGCTAGCGGTTACTGTTTCTGTTTCCCCCGAGACTTTTTGGACTTGAGTTTAACTAAGTTAAAAAGTAACTTTCGGTAAAGAAAGAGGAGAAAAGAAGAAATTAAAGGGGGAACAGAGAAGCTTCGTGAGTAAGAGAGACCCAGTAATAACTGTAATTGAGGCTATAGGAGAATAGAGAGGACTATTGGTCACACCTCAGTGAAGAAGCTATTAAGCTAGAAAGAAACTCCGACGCCATATTAACTGGAGGATTAGAAGGACTTCCGACGCCATTCCAGACCACTCTAAAACATCTTTAAATAAAAAGGAAACTATTTGGAGGCCCCCCGGACTCCCCCCTTGCTTAAAACTCTGCTAAGGAACGTTCAATCAGTGTGAACTGAATTTAAAAAACAAACTAAAATGAACAGCTGGAAATAGGCAGTGTGGAAGTTTATTTAAAGACTCTCTTTCCCTAAGGTGGAAGAACCACTCTCTTTGTGATTTAGGTTGGAAGAATTACCCTCTCAGTTTGGTTTGGTTCAAGCCAAACACAAATTTGAAAATTAGGTGGCGGTGACTTAGGTTTGGCGAAATACTTAGGTGACAACTACGCAAGTGAGACACCCCCTCCACTACTGAACTACACTTTTGGGACTAGTATTAATATCAACTTAAAAACTACATTGGAAGATTTAAGCTGACCTACTCCTCAAATCTAGACATCGCCTTTTGGACTACTCAGAAATATAAAGTACAGTTCTACCTGTCTAACGCTTTGGTGGGATTTAGCCCGAATAGTGGCAAGAAGAGTATCTTGACCAGCTTGAACTGGATTAGCCCAGATAGGGGCAAGAAGAACGCGGATTAATAACTACCCCCCCCCATATGGGTAGGGGAAGCGACAATATTTAGGACACTGAGAGGAAAGCTTAAGGAAATTGTGTTTTTGTAATTTGTTCTTTTTCTTGCTATACCTTTTTCCCCCCCCCCTCTTATATAGGAGATATCTTCTGTTTTTGGGTGGTTAACCTAATAGCGTTTGAGAGTACTTAATAGTGACGCAAATACAAAACTACATAGTGTATACACAGTATATATTGGATATTGAGATACAGAGGAACATGTCGCATACACAGAAAAAAGGGACAGAAGGGGGGACACCAACAGACAGGAGAGCCTCAAAGCAGGAAACAGAATTTAGAATAGAAATATTGAAGATGTTTGCAGAAATAAAACAAAGTGAAAAGAATCTGGAGACAAAGTTAGAACAGGTAGACAATAAAATAGGGAAAATGGATAAAAAGATCGAGGAGACAGTCAGTGAACTGAAAGGACAGATTAAGGAGGTTTCTAGGAGAGTGGATGAGGGATTTAAGAAGACAAAGCAGGAAATGAAAGAGATGAAGCGAGAAGAGGAGAAGATGAGAAATGAGATTGCAGATTTAAATAAAATACAAGAGGAAATAAAAGACTCTATCGCAATGAACGAACTGAAACAGAGAGAAGTTAATTTAAGGTTGAGGCAAGTACCGGAAATGCAAAACGAGAATATAAGAGAAAGACTAATAAAGGAAATTGCGCAGTGGATGGAGATATCGGAAGAAGAATTGGCAAAGACAATACATAATGCATACAGAATCAAAATCAGATCAAGTAGGGTAAAGAAATTCCCAGGTGATTGTCTAATTACCTTTAAAGATAGAGAGATGAGAAACTTGATTTTGCAAAGGAACAGAGAGAAGAGACTTTACATTGATGGGAATTACATAATTATATTTAAAGATATTCCAATAAGGTTGTTGAAACGAAGAGAAGCCTACAAGCCACTGGTACAATTACTCAAGAAAAACAAGATTGATTTCAGATGGGAATTTCCGGAAGGTGTCTCATTCTTCTACAAAGGAGTAAAAAGAAGATTGCTAAGTCCTGAGGAAATTGGAAAATTCACAAGAAGATATAAAGAATTACAACAAGGGGAGGAAGAGAGCAAAGGAGCAGAAGGAGGAACAAGAAGGAGGGAAGAATTTGAATTAGGTGAAGAAGAAGAGCAGACTGAAAGAGAGTCGGAAGAGGAGGGAGAAGAAGAAGAAGGAGAAGAGACAGAAAGGTTTTAAGTCTAAATCTTTAAATCTAGATAGTGGTAAGGAGAATGACGCTAAAATTATGGAACTGGAACATCAATGGAATGAACGATAAGAAGAAACGGAACGGAATTGAACATATTCTAAAGAAGAAGAATCTGGACATCATATGCCTTCAAGAAACGCACGTGGCCAAAAAACATAGGAAAATCCTTATTAATAAAAGGTTAGGGAATGAATTTATATCTTCGGACAAAAAGAAAAAAAGAGGCGTTGTCCTATATATTAAAAACAAAATTGAGTCCCGTCAATTATTTAAAGATGAAGAAGGAAGAATAATAGCGGCCCAAATTAAATGGCAAGGCGAAGAATTGATAATTATCAGAATTTATGCTCCAAATGGGAATAAGACAGAATTTTTTAGACTACTGGAAGAAAAACTATTTGAATACTTGGATAAAAAAATTATAATAATGGGAGACATGAACGGTGTGGTATCAACAGAAATGGATAGATTAAGGAAAGCAAAGAGTAGGCATGCATATTTGTGGTATGACAAGGCGAAAGTTCATAAATTGTTTAAAAACCATATTGTCAGAAAATCAATTTTTGCCGTCTGGATGAAGTACAAGGATTTATTAGAAGGTAAGACCCCGAGGTGGCTATCACCGATGGAGGCCAAGGTTCTCAAAAAAAGGCCCAATATGGAGGCCTACTGGCCGAAATATTGGGAATTAATTGAAAGAACTGGAGACAACTGGAAGCTACAGAGCCAGGATAAACTAAAAAGTAAGGTGCGAGATTGGTTACATTATGCTCAAATTCAAGAGGTTTTTAAAATGGATAAAAAAGTTGGTTTCCAGGTGGAAAAATCGAAACTGGAGACGGAACTATTAGAACCAAAAACTAAGGTACTTTCGAGAATGTATAACTTGCTGCTTAAATGGAATACACAGGACGAGACAGTTAAATCTGCTATGATAAAATGGGCACAGGATGTTGGACATAACATTATGTCTGAGGACTGGGAAAGGTTGTGGAACACCGGTATGAAGTTTACGGCATGTAGTGCCTTGAAAGAGAACATTATGAAAATGGTATACCGGTGGTACATGACCCCAGTCAAGCTAGCTAAGATATACCACCTGTCTGATAACAAATGTTGGAAATGTAAGGAGGCAGAAGGGACATTCTTTCACCTCTGGTGGACCTGCCCGAAAGTGAAGGCCTTCTGGGAAATGATATATAATGAATTGAAAAAGGTATTTAAATATACCTTCCCCAAGAAACCGGAGGCCTTCCTTCTGGGCATGGTGGACCGGAAGGTGTTAAAGAAAGACAGAACTTTGTTTATGTATGCAACCACAGCAGCAAGAATTCTTATCGCAAAGTACTGGAAGACACAAGATTTACCCACACTGGAGGACTGGCAGACGCAGATGATGGACTACATGGAATTGGCAGAAATGACTGGCAGAATTCGAGATCTGAGCGAAGAAACAATTGAGGAGGACTGGAAAAAATTCAAGGACTATTTGCAAAAATATTATAAGTTGTTTGAATGTTAAGATGGTGCACGACTAAGAAACGTTATGCTTCCGCAACTTGATTAGGTAAATGACAAAGTAAGTTATGAAAAAAAAAAGGAGACAAACTTGAAACAAATATATTATGTTTATTTTAAAGGTATCAAATTGAATTACAAGTTTTTGAAATTGGCAACATAATAAATTGAAAGGTACAGTAAGCGGTGAAATAAGATGATAAATTGCTGATATTGTTAGTTTAAAGAACGCAATGTTGGGAGGATGTGAGGAGGTCCAGTGGAAAGTAACTTATAGAAGGATGATCTGAAACGTAATTAACTTGTTTTTTTCTTTTTTATTTTTCTTTATTTTTTTAAAAAAAACTGTTTCTTGTTTCTTGCTTTGTAACTGAATCTGTGAACCTATGAAAAGAAATGCAATAAAAAATTTTATATATAAAAAAAAGGAAAGCAAAGAGTAAAGAAGGGAAGCTGCCTAAGACTTTTTTTACGATGATCAAGAACTGTAACCTAATTGATATCTGGAGATTCAGGCACCCTCTAGAAAAACAATTTACGTATCACTCGGAACCAAACCAATCAATGTCAAGAATAGACCAAATATGGGTCTCGAGTGAACTCATACCAAGAATCCAAAAAATTGAAATACAGGCTAAAGTTATCTCAGACCACAACCCGATCAAGATGGAGTTAAAAGGATTTGAAGAGCGAACTTTCAGATGGAGATTGAACGATAACTTATGGGCCGACCAAAAATTTGCTGAAAAAATACAGAAAAAACTGGTAGAATACTTTCAGGATAACTTAGATAAAGGGACAAAACTGAGTACTGTATGGGATGCAAGTAAGGCAGTGGTGAGGGGCCTATGTATCCAACAAAACGCATGGAAAAGAAAGAATAAAGAAAAAAAGACAAGAGAGATTTTGAGACAGATTACGGATAACGAACAAAAGCTGATTAAAAAACCCAATAATGAGAAGATAAAGCAGGAAATAAAGGCTCTACAAACCCAATTTGCTATGTTAATAAATAAAGAGGTCGAATGGAATATAAAAATGTTAAGACAAAAAAATTTCGAGTTTGCAAATAAATCTGGAAAATGGCTTGCCTGGCAGGTAAAAAGAAGAAAAGAACAAAAACTGATTAACAAAATTGAATTAAATGGAGAAGAAATTACCGACCCGAAAGAAATCAGGAAAGGGTTTGTGGACTACTATAAACAACTATACAGGAAAAGTGAAAGGAACAACAAAGAAAAAATAGAAAGATATCTGGAAGGAAAGATGTTGAGGAAGATTCCGATAGATCAAAAAGAACAGTTAAATGCCTTAATATGTAGAGAAGAGGTAGAAGAAGTGATAAAAGAATTAAAAAGAGGGAAGGCACCGGGCCCTGATGGGTTTACATCAAGTTATTACAAAGAAATGAAAGATACGTTGATAGCCCCGCTGATTGAAGTAATGAATAACATATTAAAAGAGAGGGATATTCCAGATACATGGAAAGAGGCATTTATTACAATAATCCCAAAACAAGACTCGGACCCAACTCAAATTAAGAACTACAGACCCATTTCTTTATTAAATACGGATTATAAGATCTTTGCTGGTGTTTTAGCTAAAAGAATAAAAAAGATACTATCAAAAATCATACATAAAGACCAAGCTGGTTTTCTGCCGGGAAGACAAATAAGTGATAACACAAGAAATATAGTTAATATCATCGAATTCCTATCCAGTAGGTGCGACAAACCAGCATGTCTAATTTTTGTAGACGCGGAAAAAGCGTTCGATAATGTGGTCTGGGATTTTATGATGAAAAACTTAGAGGTTATGGAGGTGGGCCAGGAATTTTTGAATGGCATAAGGGCAATCTACACAGAACAAAAAGCAAGACTGATAGTCAATAATGTTATATCTGAAGATATCAAAATAGCTAAGGGAACAAGACAGGGGTGCCCGCTTTCGCCACTGTTATTTATAGTGATTCTGGAAACCCTATTAAATGCAATAAGACAAAACAAACAAATTAAAGGGGTGACATTAGGTGCCAATGAATATAAAGTCAAAGCTTATGCAGATGATGTGGTCCTGACGGTGGAAGAGCCGATAGAAAGTACAAAGGAGATTTTGGACGAGATGGGGAAATTTGGTAATATAGCAGGATTTAAATTGAACAAAGGGAAAACAAAAATGATTGTTAAAAATTTGGATCAGGATAAGATTGAATTATTGCAGCAAAGAACAGGGATTGAGGTAGTTAGAAAGGTTAAGTACTTGGGAATATGGCTTTCTGTAAAGAATATTGATTTATATCAAAACAACTACACCCCAGTTTGGAATAGAATAAAAAAAGATTTGGAGACCTGGGCCAAAATGAAATTATCATTCTGGGGACGAATATCAATGGTTAAGATGATGGTGCTTCCTAAGTTGTTATTTTTGTTTCAAACTATACCCATAATAAAAGGTACAAAAGATTTTAGAGACTGGCAAAAGGTGATCTCAAGATATGTCTGGGAAGGGAAGAAGCCCAGAATTAAATTAAAATTATTGACAGAAATAAAAGAAAGAGGTGGCTTCTCCCTACCAGACATGAGACTGTATTACGAGGCAGCATGTTTGTGCTGGTTAAAAGAGTGGGTAAAGCTGGAAAACAAAGAACTTCTAGATTTGGAAGGATATAATAACAGATTTGGGTGGCACGCGTACCTATGGTGCGACAAAAAGAGGGTCCACAAGGGGTTTGGTGACCATGTTTTCAGAGGCGCGTTAATAGAGGTCTGGGATAGATATAAAAACATACTAGAACCAAAAACCCCCCACTGGCTATCCCCGTTAGAGATAATGGGGGTAAAGAAAATCAATATGAGAGGAAAGTGGGGAAAATACGAAGAAATGGTGACCAACGAAGGAGGAAAGTGGAAAATAAAATCATATGACCAAGTCAAAGTTTTTACATACGATTGGCTGCACTATTTTCAGATTAATGAAATGTTTAAAAAAGAGGTGAAGGAAAGGGGTTATGAGGAAAAAGAATCTAGATACCAAAAAGAGATAATAAACAATGAACATAAAAATCTGTCAAAAATGTATAAAATACTGCTGGAATGGAATACGAAGGACGAAGAAGTGAAATCAGTGATGGTTCAGTGGGCGAGGGACTTTGGATACAGTATCCAATTGGAAGACTGGGATAGGTTATGGAAGGTGAATATAAAATTTACGGCGTGTACCCTATTGAAAGAAAACATGATGAAGATGCTTTACAGGTGGTATATGACACCAGTGAAGCTGGCAAAGATGTATAAGGTAGACAATAAATGTTGGAAGTGTAGACAGAAAGAAGGGACATTCTACCATCAATGGTGGGAATGTAAAAAAAATAAAAGGTTTTGGGAGGAGATTTACAACGAAATGAAAAAGATGCTGAGATACACCTTCGCTAAAAAACCAGAAATCTTCCTATTGGGTATTGTAAGAAAGGATATTGAAAGAAAAGATCACAAGCTTTTCCAGTATGCGGTAACGGCTGCTAGAATTGTGTTAGCTCAGAGATGGAAGCAGGAGGAAATCCCAACCGTGGAAGAGTGGAGAGAAAAATTGACAGAATATGTAGAACTTGACAGGTTAACAGGGAAAATTAGATATACTAAAGACCAAAAGTTTATTCAAGACTGGGGGAAATTTGTGGGTTATCTGGAAAATAACTGTGATGTAAATACAACGCTAATGGGTTTTAAAGAGGCACTGTAAAGATTCAATAAGTATTGTCTATTAGAAATAATGAAAGAAGGGAGGAAAAATGGCAATATGTAAGAATGGAATGTGTAAGAAAGGATAACTACGAATGATTGTCAGTAACGTTGAAGGAAGTCAAAAATGGACAAGAACGTTGTAACATGGATAAAATGTATAATTGGTTGGAAACCAATAAAATTTTAAAATGCAAAAAATAAAATAAAAAAAATCTTGGTGTTTGAGTCATTTCCAACTACTGTCTCCACTAAAGAGTATCTGGAACTTAGAAAGCTGTCTTCGTTCCAGCTAGCTCAGTCTTGCTGACACTGACTAGCTGTGACTCTCCAAGATTTCAGGCAGGGACTCTCTCCCAGCCCTTCCTAGAGATACCAAGGATTGAACCTGGGAACTTCTGCATGTGGAGCCTGTGCTCTACCACATGACACAACTATGATGTACAATCTACTCTAACCAAAGCCCTTTAGTTCCCTTACATACACCCAGAACAAAATCATGGAACAAATGTTCCATGAGGCCTCACCGGGGATGTAACGTTGAGTGGCAGCAGAGCAGTTAACATCTGGTCCTGGATATGCTTTTCTTGAAGAGTGTAGCACTGGAAACTCCCCATCCATACCCTGAAGGCATTTCTGGCACTCCACAGAGCATTGATAATTTTGGGCTTTATTGGATTCTGGAGTATCATGGATCCAACTGATGCAGTGACAAAAGTTGGGCATCCTTCATATCCTGCTGCTAACTGAATTGATTTGTAGGTTTTTAAGATGCTTACCTCTTTATTTGTTGTTGTTGTTGTTTAGTCGTTTAGTCGTGTCCGACTCTTCGTGACCCCATGGACCAGAGCACGCCAGGCACTCCTGTCTTCCACTGCCTCCTGCAGTTTGGTCAGACTCATGTTTGTAGCTTCGAGAACAGTGTCCAACCATCTCGTCCTCTGTCGTCCCCTTCTCCTTGTGCCCTCCATCTTTCCCAACATCAGGGTCTTTTCCAGGGAGTCTTCTCTTCTCATGAGGTGGCCAAAGTCTTGGAGCCTCAGCTTCACGATCTGTCCTTCCAGTGAGCACTCAGGGCTGATTTCCTTAAGAATGGATACGTTTGATCTTCTTGCAGTCCATGGGACTCTCAAGAGTCTCCTCCAGCACCTCTTTATTACACTGAGGTAATTACATCATAAATGCAATTGACGGTAGCAAAACAGTCCCCTTTTCATTTTGGCACAGTTGTTTGCTATTACACTTCCTTATTAAGAAGCTGCCATTTGTTATCCGGGGGTGGAGGGATTTTCAGAGGAGAGGAATTCACCAGCTCATCTTTAATATTGGGGGAATCGTTCACAGCCCCTAATTTATGTTGACTTTTTAGCATATGGTATTGCAATTAAGTCAGATTAATGAAGGGTAAATTCCAGCTTCTCTATTAAAAAAAATAAGCCTTGTAAAGAACGTAATTAGCATGTTTGTTTGTTTAGCTGCTAATGGCTTAATTGCATCCTATCTTGCTATTCACAAATAGGGATCATGAAATGAGCATGAAAAGCAAAGTGTAGCATTCATACTAGCAGAAGAAGAAGGACGTGGAGGGTCAGCCATGGAGGGGAACTGTTGTTAAAACTTTTGAAAGCCATCTGAACTTTTTTTATGATGTTTATTGAGAATTTTAAAATTACAAAAAAAAACAAAGAAAAAAAGAGGGGGAAGAACAAGAAAAAAAAACAAATAACAATTAAACAATACAAATCGATAAAAGTCAAAAGCAAAAAGCAAAAACAAAACACATAGCACATCAAAATCAGAAAGCAAAAATAATGAAAGATTTTTTAGCGAAATTCCAGATCATGGGCATACAAGAGACCTGGTGCTTAGACTCTTCATCCCCCCCATCCCTACTGGGCTATGACGCCTTTGTGATTCCTGCGACCAAAACACATTTGTATGGGCGCCCTAGGGGAGGCCTGGTAACATTTGTTTCGCAGGAGCTACATCTTAATACCTCTCCTCTCTTTTGGTTAGAGAGTAATTGCATTCAAACTCTTCACATCACTAATAGCTCGGCTGGGGACTTCATATGTGTAAACTTGTACAATCCATCTGTCTATCCCTCTTCTCATTCAAATCAGTTTTGGGAGGATTTAAGATTTATCCTTGATAAATCTGTGGCTGAATTTCCAAAGTCAGAGATTCTTATAATGGGGGACTTTAATGCCAGAATCGGAGCAGATATAAGCTCATTTACCGATAAGTCGCAATTATTCATAGAAGAGGAGTGGTTTCCTACGTGGAATTCACATGACAAAATCATTAATAGGGCTGGCATCATACTGCTGGAGCTTACCATAAACTGCGGGCTGCATAGCTTGCATGGCACACCCAAAGACTGGTCCGGGGGATACTTTACTTTTCTAGGATCTAGAGGGGCAAGCGTTATAGATTACATCTGGTCCTCCTCGGCATTTAATGATAAGGTATATTGTTTCAATGTGTTCAACAGAACCGAAAGCGACCACCTTCCAATCGCCATCTCCTTCCACCACTCACTGCTGGGGCTTCCCAGCTCACCCCACCTCCAGGATTCACTGATCTTAGCCCCCGGACGTAAGAAGTGGGATATCTATTTGGAGCAAGAAATAAAAGTCCTTCTAAATTCCCCAGAGATCCTAGCCCTGAAAGCTCAGCTGTTAACAATGAATGTGAATCATTTCTCAAGTTTCCAGCAAATTCTGGCCTACTTGCTCCCTTCACTTACAAAACCTTCCCGTGCGATTCTAACCTGGAAGAATCAAACTTGGTTCGACCAAGAATGCAAACAGTGCAGAAGTAGGCTTAGATTTCTTCAGTCTGATATGAAATCAGACAGCACCCAGAGCAAAACCAGGGAGTTAGCTCAATTCCGTTCATACTACAAGAAGCTGCTCCAACATAAGAAATTGCTCTTTGTGAAAGATCGCTGGACGGCACTGTCAGTGGCCATTAAAACCCGTGACGACAAAAAATTCTGGAATTTAATTAATGCAGGTTTAAGACCCCCCCCTCATTCATCGTTAATAACATCTCAGCAGCCAGTTGGCACTCTCACTTTGCTCAGTTGTATTCCGCCCCAGATTCCGACGTAAACGTAGTCCCCACTCTCCCAGCATCTGCCTTGCCCACCTGGGAGCCAGTCTCCCCAGAGAGATGTATACAACTAATTAGCATGCTATCAGGGGATAAATCCCCGGGGGAGGATATGATTCCTCCTGAGGTATTCTTATCGAACCAGACGTGGTGGGCCCCTATTTTAGCATCTCTCTTTACCACTATTAATGCCACCCTTAAGATTCCACCTAACTGGAAACAGAGCATAGTCATCCCAATACATAAAAAGGGGGATCCACAAGTTCCGCGTAACTATCGACCTATCAGCCTGCTGGACATACCATACAAGGTTTACTCTAGATTCTTGCTAGAGAAATTATTCGAGTGGGCAGAAGAAACAAAGCTATTCCACCCGGAACAGGCTGGCTTCCGTAAAGGTCACAGCACATCCAGCCAATGTCTCGTTCTATCTACCCTGATTGATAAATACCTAAACAGGTTCAACTGCAAGCTACACGCGACTTTTGTGGACCTGACCTCCGCTTTTGACTCCATTCCCAGAGATAGGCTATGGCAGAAGCTTAGTTACACCAACATAGATAAGAGACTCCTCCTCCTTCTTATGGAAATTCATAATGACATATCGGCCAGAGTAAAATTCGGCCCTCTGGGAGCTCTTTCTGATTCTTTCCCTCTGAATAAAGGGGTCAAACAGGGCTGCCTCTTGGCCCCTTTTCTATTCAATTTCTATATCAACGACATCGTTACAACTATGAAGGCCCTAAATCAATCTGCCCCCTCTTTACAACAGCTTAAGATCCCCATATTACTCTATGCGGACGACATGGTGATATTGTCATTAACCAAGCAGGGCTTAAACAACATGCTCAGAGGGCTCATGACATATTGTGATACCAACTCCCTCAAAATCAATTTCGCCAAAACCAAAATTCTTACTTTTGGTACGAAAACTTGAATTGAATATTGTTCAGCATTCAAGTATTTGGGAATCACTTTTCAGCATGGGCTTAGCTGGTCAGCTCACCTAAATACGACCATCCTGGCTGCCCGTAGAACCATCAAAGCCTTGGAGAAATTCTTCTATGCAAAAGGCGGCCAGTTGGTTCCACCAGTCAGAAAAGCATTTATCAGTAAAGTCCTCCCGATGTTACTGTATGGGGTTGAAATCTGGGGGTGGAATTTAAAAACACTACAACGGCTGGAGATTCTGCAAAACTCTTTTGCACGAAAGATGCTGGGTCTCCCCAAGGGCTCGGTTGCTGCACAGTTAAGAACAGAACTGGGCCTCCCCTCCATTGTTGCGAGAGCCCACATTAGAATTATTAGTTTTTATTGTAAATTAATCAATGCCCCAGGTTCCCTACTAGCCAGGCAAGCCTTTTTAACTTGTTCTCATAGCAACAAATGGTCCAAGGCCATGGAGACTATTACTGCACGCTACTCCCTCCCAGATCTAGACACGCTGTCATCTTGGCACCAACATAAAATCCGGGCCTGGATTCTTACAAGAGACGAGGCCATGGACCGGGCACAGTCCTCCACAGCCCGTCTCTCCATGTGGCTCCCTAAAGTGAAAGTGGTAAGATCACTTGCCAACTACTTGATAGAACTAACGGAGCCCAATTTGAGAAGAGCGTTTACTATGGCCCGTTTCCATTCTATACCCACGGCCTTCCTTCAGGGGATTTACTCTAAGACCCCTATTACTCAGCGTCTATGTTCATGCACAATGAATGAAGTAGAGGACTTTATACATTTCTTTTTCTACTGCCCTATTTATGAGCCAATAAGATCTAAGCTCCTCCTCTTGATCCCGTCCACTATTACGTCTAAGGAAGACTGTTTGAAATCGCTTCTTGTGGACGCAAATCCCCAAATTTCACGTGGGGTGGCAATCTTCATAGTGCAGGCTCTGAAACTCAGGGCTACTCTGACAGGGTAGTGTGTCCTAGGCCTGGACCTGTTTTAATTCTTTATATATATCCGCACATTACATTTCTGGCGCTGGCAACTAAATCTTTGCATTATGGTCTTAGGGTAAGTTAAATGTCATTACGCCAGCAATATCGCCTTGAATTTTGCTTGGTTGCTTGTCTCTAGCATTTTTGTACTGTCCTATTTTGCTATGGCTGTATGCTAATGCAATAAAAGTTTTGATTTGATTTGAAAAATAAACCACAAAGATTTAAAAACAGATCCAATATTCCCAAATCCTTAACTGTCATTACCTTATTTCATCTACCTCCTCACACCTCCCTTTTTTGTATTCTAGTTGTTGATTGTCACAGCAAATCCTTTCCATTTTTCATAATATTCTGTCATTAAATAGCCTTAATCTATTTTAACCTTATCTTACCATAAAAAACCCTAAAACTTAAATCTTATTTATACCAATTTCTCATAACCATAGCATATTCTTACATAGTTCTTTTTAACATTTCTGCTAAAGCCAAATAATTTCGTTCCAACATTTTTCTAATACTCATTAATTTTAGAAAACATTCCTAAATAGAATTTTTTAAAACTTTCTTCCAATCTTCATCCAACGTCTCTTCCTCCTGGTCTCGGGTTTTGTCAGTCCTTTCTATCCCATCCATCTAGTTCATTAACCTGGTAACCTTATGTCCGAGGCCCTTAAGTCTCTTCCATGTCCCTTCCACAGATCTTCTTCATATTCTTCTTCATATTCTTGTAGTTTATCATATACAGCAGTAAACATACAAGCTATCTACAAGTTACTATTTACAACATGACTTCTTCACTCTCAGCAACGCCTCAGCACTAACCAAACCACTTACTCCTCAACACTAGTGTCATAGGTCATGCTGCCTATATGAGGGACCTCAGCCAATCACTGAGCTGTTGCTGGGTCTTCTTATCTCTAGGCAGATTCCTTTCATGCTCTGTCTTCCCAGGCTGTGGAGACACTAATTGCTAACTTGCAAAGCTGCAAGCAAACCATGAATTCCAGCACCCCCTCACAGCTTGCATAGTGCAATTAGTTTCTGAGCACATACAAAGTATTTTCACCAACTTTGTTTTGCAAACCCATGCATTCACACAGCATTTTGTTTTTCACAAATGACAATGGCTTTGTCATTATATCTGACATTCTTGGCACTTTCAACATATTCACATGCAATGACAGTCCTGTGTACATTAGTTCTGACATTCTAGTATTTTACTTCCACGTGTTTTGATTTCCCCTTGAACTGCTCAGTTTTACTTAGTGTTATACAGGCTTGGTTGTCCACAAAATCTTTTCCTGGAAAATCTCATTCAGTGCCAAAATCCAACAGTAACTGCTTAAAAAATATTAGCTCATTGCAGAGCTCGCTCAAAGCAGCGTATTCCGCTTCCGTGGAAGACACACTAACTATGCTTTGTTTCCTGGATTTCCATCCAATCAGTGATCCACCGAACATGATCACCAGCCCAGTTACAGACTTTCTGTCTGGCAGATTTTCCCAGTCGCTATCTGAGTAGCACTCAAGCATTTCTTCTCCTGCTGAGCTCAATTTCAGAGCAGTTTGCTTTAAGTACCTCAGTATCCTTTTTACTCACAGTGGGTTTGGATACCTGTCTGCTTAAAATCCTCACTGCATAGCAGATATCGGGTCTACTCCACTGTGATATGTACATTAGGCTCCCAATGGCTGATTGGTAGAGATCTGGATGCTCAAACTCAGAGCTTTTATCTGATTGCATTCCTTTAACAAAACCTACTTCCATGGGTGTACTTGCCCCATTACAATCTTGCATGTTAAAACGTTGCCAGCAGTTGCTTAATTTTGTTTTTCTGACTGAGCAGAAAACTACCATCACTGGCCTGGGACACTTCCACACCCAAATAGTTTTGTACGTAGCCCAGATCTTTTACTTTGAACTTTTTGGGCAATTGCGTGGAAAACTCCTTGATTTGCCTAGCCTCTTTGGCCACATATAGCAAATCATCCACAAATACCAAATAAAATTCTTGCTTGTTACCAGTGCCACGCATGTACCAACAGTTATCAGCAACACTGCGTTCGAAACCTAGAGAAACAAGAGTCTCATCTAAGCATGTGTTCCACTTGTGTGCTGATTGACGCAAACCATATAGGGCTTTGTGTAATCTGTACACTTTTCCTTATCCTGTTTCAAAACCTGGTGGCTCTGATAAATAAAGTTCTTCATAAGGACTGGCATTCAGATAAGCCATCTGGATGTCAAAATGATTAACTTTAAGATTGCGCTTTGCTGCAATTGCAAGCAACAAACGCATGCTCTCACTTCTAGCTGTGGGTGCAAACACTTCATCAAAATCCAGTCCTGGTCTCTGGGAAAAACTTTGTGCCACTAAATGCACCTTATATTTATAACCACCAGTAGCCAGAGGCTTTATTTTTTAAATCCATCTACATCCCACCACCATGGCACTCTTTGGCGGTGACGTAGATGTAAACACTCCATGCTCACGGAGAGAGTTCATCTCCTCTTCCATGGCACCCTTCCAGAGCAAAAATTTGCTCCTTAGGTAAATCCATTACTGGTTTGTAGCTTTGAGGCTCTATAGCTACATGGAACATGTGAGCTGTACCAGGCATAAAACGATCTGGCGGAATTCCTATGTTCTTCCTCTCTGATCTTCTTGGAGTAAAACTGGCCTCATCTTCACTATCATCCCCCTCAGATTTTCGCCCCCTTAGAGGAGAGTAAGACTCATCCTTTGATGTTGGTGAAAAATGACTGGCATTCTGTTCACTAGCCTCAGGAGATGCAGATTTTACAGCCCTGTCACCTTTCTCTTCAGTGTTTACATTGCCTGGTTCCCTTTTAACACTCAAATGTGAGGAACCACCCTTTGATGCCTGGAACCAAACCTCTGAATTAGCATGTAGCCCACTATTTCCAACCACAAAGCTCCACCCTTTGCCCAAATCCTGGTAACCAACAAACATAAGCTGCTGTGCTTTGGGGTCACCCTTTCTGCACTGTGATCGTGGCACATGAACCCATGCCTTCATACTGAATGTGCACAAATGATCAGCTTTGGGCTTTTTTCTGAACAGCATAAAATAGGGTGTTGTTCCAATCGTGCTGTGGACCAAGCAGTTCTGAACATAATTGGCTGTCAAGATCGCCTCCCATCAATAGCGTTTGGACAAGCCAGAATCCTCTAGCATTGAGTCCATCATTTCTTGCAGAGACCTTTTCTTTCTCTCTGCCTCTCCATTCTTCTCTGGACTATGAGGGTTTGTCTTTCTGTGCCCAATTCCATTCCTTTGTAACCATGATTGGAATGCACCTGACAGAAATTCGCCTCCACGGTCAGATTGAAACTTTTAAACTTTGTGTGGGAATTGCCTCTCAACATATGCCACCCAGTCTTTAAACTTAGAGGAAAACCTCTGCCTTGTGCTTCATGGGATAAACCCAACTAAACCTTGTGGCATCATCAATTATAGTTAGCACATACTGGGAATTACCCCTGCTGAGTTTAAAAGGACCACACACATCAGCATGAACAAGCTGAAAAGGTTTCTCACTCACCTTCTCACTTCAAGGATAAGACCCTTGGTGGCTCTTGACCTAGAATCATAGAATCATAGAATCATAGAGTTGGAAGAGACCACAAGGGCCATCGAGTCCAACCCCCTGCCAAGCAGGAAACACCATCAGAGCACTCCTGACATATGGTTGTCAAGCCTCTGCTTAAAGACCTCCAAAGAAGGAGACTCCACCACACTCCTTGGCAGCAAATTCCACTGTCAAACAGCTCTTACTGTCAGGAAGTTCTTCCTAATGTTTAGGTGGAATCTTCTTTCTTGTAGTTTGGATCCATTGCTCCGTGTCCGCTTCTCTGGAGCAGCAGAAAACAACCTTTCTCCCTCCTCTATGTGACATCCTTTTATATATTTGAACATGGCTATCATATCACCCCTTAACCTCCTCTTCTCCAGGCTAAACATGCCCAGCTCCCTTAGCCGTTCCTCATAAGGCATCGTTTCCAGGCCTTTGACCATTTTGGTTGCCCTCCTCTGGACACGTTCCAGTTTGTCAGTGTCCTTCTTGAACTGTGGTGCCCAGAACTGGACACAGTACTCCAGGTGAGGTCTGACCAGAGCAGAATACAGTGGCACTATTACTTCCCTTGATCTAGATGCTATACTCCTATTGATGCAGCCCAGAATTGCATTGGCTTTTTTAGCTGCCGCGTCACACTGTTAGCTCATGTCAAGTTTGTGGTCAACCAAGACTCCTAGATCCTTTTCACATGTACTGCTCTCAAGCCAGGTGTCACCCATCTTGTATTTGTGCCTCTCATTTTTTTTGCCCAAGTGCAATACTTTACATTTCTCCCTGTTAAAATTCATCTTGTTTGTTTTGGCCCAGTTCTCTAATCTGTCAAGGTCGTTTTGAAGTGTGATCCTGTCCTCTGGGGTGTTAGCCACCCCTCCCAGTTTGGTGTCATCTGCAAATTTGAACAGGATGCCCTTGAGTCCATCATCCAAGTCGTTGATAAAGATGTTGAATAAGACCGGGCCCAAGACAGAACCCTGTGGCACCCCACTAGTCACTCTTCTCCAGGATGAAGAGGAACTATTGATGAGCACCCTTTGGGTTCGGTCAGTCAGCCAGTTACAAATCCACTGAGTGGTAGCATAGTCAAGACTGCATTTTACCAGCTTCTTTACAAGAATGTCATGGGTCACCTTGTCAAATGCCTTGCTGAAATCAAGGTAGGCTACATCCACTGCGTTCCCTTCATCTACCAGGCTTGTAATTCTGTCAAAAAACGAGATCAGGTTAGTCTGACATGACTTATTTTTCAGAAATCCATGCTGACTATTGGTGATCACAGCATTCCTTTCTAGGTGCTCACAGACTGTTTGCTTGATGATCTGCTCCAGAATCTTCCCTGGTATTGATGTCAGACTGACTGGGCGGTAATTATTTGGGTCCTCTCTTTCCCCCTTTTTGAAAATAGGGACAACATTTGCCCTCCTCCAGTCTGCCGGGACTTCGCCTGTTCTCCAGGAATTCTCAAAGATGACTGCCAGTGGTTCTGAGATCACATCTGCCAGTTCTTTTAATACTCTTGGATGCAGTTCATCTGGCCCTGGAGACTTGAATACATCTAAACTAGCCAAGTATTCTTGTACTATCTCCTTAGTTATTCTGGGCTGTGTTTCCTTTGCTGAATCATTTGCTCCAAATTCTTCAGGTCGGGCATTGTTTTCTTTATCGGAGAAGACTGAGGCAAAGAAGGCATTGAGGAGTTCAGCCCTTTCTGTGTCCCCTGTTTGCATTTCCCCATCTTCTCCTCTGAGTGACCCCACTGTTTCTTTGTTCTTCCTTTTGCTACGAACATACCCATAAAAGCCTTTTTTGTTGCTTTTAACCTCTCTAGCAAGCCTGAGTTCATTCTGTGCTTTAGCTTTTCTGACTTTGTGTCTACATGTGCTGGCTATTTGTTTGAATTCCTCTTTGGTGGTTTCCCCCCTTTTCCATTTTTTGTACACATCCTTTTTTAATCTTAACTCAGTTAAAAGTTCTTTAGATAGCCACCCTGGCTTCTTTAGGCACCTTCCATGTTTCCGTCTCATTGGTATTGCCTGACGTTGTGCTTTTACTATCTCCCTCTTCACAAACTCCCAGCCATCATGAACTCCCTTTCCTTTTAGTATTACTGTCCATGGGATCTCACCCAGCACTTCCCTAAGTTTTATGAAGTCGGCTTTCTTAAAGTCAAGAAATTGAGCCCTAGTATGCTTGGCTGCTCCTTTCCGCTGTATAGTAAACTTCAGAAGAGCATAATCACTCGCGCCTATTGATCCTTCCACTTCTACCCCACTAACCAGGTCATCAACATTGGTTAGGACCAGATCTAAAATGGCTGTTCCTCTTGTTGCTTCTCCCACTTTCTGGACAATGAAGTTGTCTGCAAGGCCAGTGAGGAATCTGTTTGACCTTATGCTCTTGGCTGAGTTTGACATCCAACAAATATCCGGGTAATTGAAGTCCCCCATTACTACTATCTCCCTTCCTTTTGCATGCTTGGCCATCTGTTCCAGGAAGGCATCATCTATGTCCTCCGTTTGGCTAGGGGAGCTATAGTAAACTCCCACAATGAGGTGACTGTTATTCTTCTCTCCCTTAATTTTGACCCAAATGCTCTCACTTTCGCTTTGAGGTTCTAAATCTTGGATCTCTTCACAGGTATACACATCCCTGACATATAACGCCACTCCTCCTCCTTTCTTGTCTGGTCTGTTTCTCTGAAATAGATTGTATCCCCCCCCCATTATTACATTCCAATCGTGGGACTTATCCCACCAGGTTTCAGTGATGCCTATTATGTCATATTTAGTTTGCTGTACCAAGAGCTCAAGCTCATCTTGTTTAATTCCCATGCTTTGGGCATTAGTGTACAGACATTGAAGTCCATTAATCATTCCCCCGTGTCTCTTATTTGAGGATTTTTTCCTCCCACCAATAGGTCTGCGTGCTGTTTGCTCCATTTGGTCTATGACATTTGGATGATCATCTTCATCAACTGATAGACTCCTACCTTCAGGAGCACTGTCTCCCTCCCCCACATTAGTCAGTTTAAAGCCCTCCTGATGAGGTTTCTGAAATTTTTGACAAAAACATTTCTCCCAACCGTTGTGAGGTGCAGCCCATCGCTTGCCAGAAGTCCATCTTCAAGAAACTGCAGTCCGTGATCTAAGAATCCAAACCGTTCCTGTTTACACCATCTGCGAAGCCAGCTGTTCACTTCCACTCTTTTCCCCTCTCTCCCTGGGCCACGTCGTTCAACTGGGAGGACAGATGAGATGACAATTTGTGCATTTAGTTGCTTCAATTTCCTGCCCAGAGCCTCCTAGTCTCTTTTGATCTTCTGGAGGCTATTGCTTGCAGTGTCATTGGTTCCCACATGAGCCAAGATGTAGGGGTATTTGTCAGTGGGTTTTATGATTTCTTGCAGTCGTTCAGTTACATCTTGGATCTTAGCCCCGGGGAGACAGCACACTTCCCGAGACCTCTTGTCAGGCCCACAGATCACTGCTTCTGTTCCCCTCAGTAGGGAATCCCCTACCACCACTATACGCCTCCTCTTAGGTTTGGTCGGGGTTCTTCCGTGAGCTGTCCGTTCCAAGGTTGCCTGAACATTCCCTGAGGACTGACTTTGCTGCTCGTCTTCATATACCTGATCAACTGTAATGAGGGAGAGATCCTCAAATGGAGTCTGTTCTTCGTCTTCCATGCTAGGGGAAAGGACTTCAAAGCGATTGTGTATTTCTAAACAATCAGAGCGAACCCTGGGCCTCCTACTTCTTTGAGTCACGTTTCTCCATATATCTGGCACCTGTGTTGGTGAACTAGCCTCCTTCTCAGGGGTGCCCCCTGTCTCCTCCTTGGTGGAGACGGTGTGCTCTGTTGCTTCCAAGAAGAGCTCCAGCTCTCTAATTCTTTGGAGCGTAGCTACACGTTCCTCCAGTTGCTGGACTTTGTCTTCTAAGAGGGCAATCAACATACTATTGCTGCAGGTAAAGCTGCCTGCAACCTTTGGCAAGATGGCAAACATTGCGCAGGAACCGCAGGCGACTGCAGCTGTTCCTTCACCCTCCATCTTGAAAACGTGTCATTGGGGGTGGCTACAGTGGTCCTCCATCTTAAAAAGCGTGAAGACAGGACAAATAACCCCCCCAAAAAACCTAGGTCTCCCCCAAGAAACGTTTGAGACTAGTTCCCCTAAATCTAAAATATGGATCAAGCTGCCCTGCAAGCTCTGATAAGCTCCTCCCACAGCTAATCACCTGACTCAACAGAAACCCTGCCCCCTCTGACCTTTGTACAGGGAGAGCAGCTAATCAGCCACAAAGAAACACACACACAAGAAAACTCTTTTGCTCCTTCTTCAGCTGCTGCCCTGCAAGCTCTGTCATTTTAAAAAAAATTAGTTTATTATTTTTAATTGGATTATGATCCGGATATGTTGATTGGCTGTTTTTATTGGAAAACCAATAAAAATGATTTTTTGAAAAACCAAAACCTGCCACATCAAGTGATACAAGGTTTTATGCTGTCCGAAGCGAGCTGTCGTGGCACTGACGTAGAACTTGGCCATCTTTCTCTGAAAAAAGCTCCATCCTGGTGCTTCACTCCCTCGGCGCAGCCAAATTGTCTTTGGCGAAGGCGTTGGCCACCGTCTGTTGCTGGAAATCAGAGGACCCCCCTCCCCAAAACTCTCCAGCTCTGATGCTTCCTTGATAGTTCCCTCCGTGGGTTGCTCTTCCATGTCCCACCAGTCTGAACCAGGCTCAAAATCCTCTTCTTCCCCAGTGTCACTCCCTGGTCCCTCCTGGTTAACTGGCTGCCAGCACTACTTATCTAGCCAGTTCCTGACATTGGCTCAGTGTGGGCACAGACTCTGACAGGGCTACGTCTCCTGCTCTGCAAGACAGTTCTGTTCCAGCCCCTTTCCCTCTCCCCTTCAGAGCTTGAGAGGGTAGAGCAGAGAAAAGGGCAAAGCAATTTAGAGCTGAGTCACAGAAGGCTGCCGGGAGGGAGGCTTAAAAGAGGGAAGGAGAAGTCGGAAACTCAATCCTGCAACTTACTAATGTGGAGTGTGCCTGGCTATCTCTGTGTGTGAAGCAATAAAAAGTTCATTGCTGGTCAAGTCTTTGTCAGCTTCTGAATTCCAGCAACAGATAATGTTCTGAAGAAGTGTGCATGCACACGAAAGCTCATACCAGTAACTAACTTAGTTAGTCTCTAAGGTGCTACTGGAAGGAATGTTTTTATTAAGTTTCTTGTAGGCAGAGAATATTAAAATTTATGTAGTATTCTTTAAAATTCATATCTTTTAACTTGGGGGATCATCCTGCCACATTCCATGATAAGACCTTGCATGTATTGTTGAGGACAGGTTGATTGTGCGGCTGGCCTGCTGAATTCCTTATTGGAGTTATAACTTCATAGTCAGACAAGGCTTGAACTTCATGTGCCCCCCCCCCTAGGTTTGTGTGGCACTGGGTGCTGAAAACTCTATTGAACTGTTCATTACAAGAATCATTATATCAATCCAGTTCTACAATTTGATTTGATTCCCCAACTTTGTCCACAAACACAGACCCGCCTCCTATCAAAGGGTTAGAGAACTCCTTTTTAGTAGTTAGAATTTGGGTTGTTGATTTCAGGTCAGGGAGAGCTAATTCTTCCAGATTAAGAAATCTTCTTTGGAGCCATTCAACAGAGGTTATAGAATAACTTGAAGGGACAGCATAGTTATACTCTCTGATAGGAGGGTGTTCCTTATCAATTTGATTATCTTTGTTTATTGGGGGGGGGGGGTTCTCCACCTCTTCCCTTTGTTTACCTCTGTGTTGGTTAGACATTATTTCCATAATTTGATCCGTGATTGTATTAGCTTTCTCTGGAGGCCGAAAGTGAATAAGGGTGTATTGTAAGGAAGTCATTCTGCTAATGATTTCTTCCTGTGACTGGTAAGGGAGGGCTAAAAAGTGTCTCTTTTCATCAAAGGCAAGGGAATCGTCAAACTCATTTTTGGAATGGTGTTCTTCTTGGCTTTTAGCAGGTGCTGAAAAGAGTAGAGTATTGTTAGTAGGCAGGGAGCCCCAAAGTGTAGGTGCTGCCATGCTAAAAGATTGATTTCCTTCAACGGCAGAACGAGCATTATGTGACACCTGTATCGGTGTCAGTTCTGCAGACTGAAGCAGTCAAATGGGCATACATGGGGTAAGGCCATCTCTCAAGTAAACTGGTTGCAAGTTGTTCAGTGTTTTATATATCAAATGGGCAACCAGTGCAGGTATGTGAGCATAGGTGTTATATGCTGACACGGTCTCATTCCTGTCAGCAACCATGATGCACCATTCTGCACTAACTGCAGCTTCTGGATCAAGCGCAAGGAATGTCACACATAGAGTGCATTGTAGTAATGCAATCTTGAAGCAACCATCCTTTTGCAGGAAGCGTGTTCTAACAGGCCCATCTATCTACTCCAGTATGGAGGACTTGACCTGGCATGTGTAACCTGACTTGGTTGGATGAAGCAGATGGGCCTGTCCTTGCCGCTGCTTGTCCACCAGGTTTCTCTTACCCACAGCCACCCAGGTCATATGGGTGGGGGGGGGGGGTTGCAGTGATTTTTAGGAAGTCATTAGCGTACACCGGGCGTCCTATTGGGAAGACCCAGTTTACTGAGTGCATGTTCTGGAAGTTGGGCAATAGGGGCAGTACAGGATTTCTTTTGGTGTACCAACTTCCCCGCTGCACCAAGGATTCCCTGCCCAAGCTGCTTCAAGTCGTAGCAGATGTTCTCCTGGAGACACCTAGTTTGGTTATCCTAGGGCAGGCATGTCTATCTTCAAGTAGGCTGTGAGCTACGATCCAATATAAAAAACTGGCAGTAATCTACCACCCTGGGATGGGTTCAGGGTGGGCGGGCAGGCGCTGGCTGCTTCCCCCAAAGGCGCAGGGCAAACTTTGATACCATCAACCAAGACATCCTTCTGGGCCGTCTAGAGGGGCTGGGAGCTGGGGGCACTGTTATACAGTGGTTCTGCTCCTTCCTCCTGGCCCGTGTTCAGAAAGTGGTGTTGGGGGATAAGTGTTCAGAAACCTGGGCTCTCACTTGTGGGGTGCCTCAGGGCTCTGTCCTCCCCCCCATGTTTTTTAACATCTATATGACGCCTCTGGGAGAAATCATCAGGGGGTTTGGGCTATGTGTTCATCAGTATGCAAATGTTACCTAGCTCTACCTCTCTTCCAAATCAGAACCAGTGAAGGCAGTGAAGGTCCTGTGTGAGTGTCTGGAGGCGGTTGCAGGATGGGTGGCGGCTAACAGATTGAGGTTGAATCCTGACAAGACAGAAGTACTGTTTTGGGGGGACAGGAGGCAGGCAGGTGTGGAAGATTCCCTGGTCCTGAATGGGGCAACTGGGCCCCTGCAGGACCAGGGGCACAGCCTGGGAGTCATTTTGGACTCACAGCTGTCCATGGAGGCGCAGGTCATTTCTGTGTCCAGGGCAGCTGCCTACCAGCTCCATCTGGTATGCAGGCTGAGACCCTCCCTGCCCGTGGACTCTCTTGCAAGAGTGATGCATGCTCTAGTTATCTCCTGCTTGGACTACTGCAATATGCTCTATGTGGGGCTACCTTTGATGGTGACCCGGAAACTACAACAAATCCAGAATGCAGCAGCTAGACTGGTGACTGGGAGTGGCCGCCGAGACCAAATAACACTGGTCCTGAAAGACCTACATTGGCTCCCAGAATGTTCCGGAGCACAATTCGAAGAGTTGGTGCTGACCTTTAAAGCCCTAAACGGCCTTGGTCCAGTATACCTGAAGGAGCGTCTTCACCCCCATCTTTCAGCCCGGACACTGAGGTCCAGCTCCGAGGGCCTTCTGGCGGTTCCCTCCTTGCGAGAAGTGAGGTTACAGGGAACCAGGCAGAGGGCCTTCTCAGTGGTGGTGCCCACCCTGTGGAATGCCCTCCCATCAAATGTCAAGGAAATAAACAACTATCTGACTTTTAGAAGACATCTGAAGGCACCCCTGTTTAGGGAAGTTTTTAATGTTTGATGTTTTATCGTGTTTTCAATATTCTGTTGGGACCCGTCCCGAGTGGCTGGGGAAACCCAGCCAGATGGGCGGGGTAATAATAATAATAATAATAATAATAATAATAATAATAATAATAATAATAATAATAATAAATTTGTTGTTGTTGTTATAACCTCTTCTCAGAGTGTCCAGCCAGATGCCCCAGTGGGAAACCCACAAGCAGGACCCAAGCAAAAGAGCATCTACGTTCCTGTGGTTTCCAGCAACTGGCAATCAGAAGCATTATTGCTTCAGACTATGAAGGCACACATGTTGAAAACCTCTGATTTAGGGGACTAGCCTAGTCCCCCATGTCCATTGACCACATGCCACTGTGTGGGAGCAAGTTCCATAGTTTAACTGTGCACTGTGTCAAGGAGGATCTATTTCATCTGTCATCTGTTTAGGACAGCTTAATCCTACGTAGCAAAACTGAAAAGGAAGAAAAGAATAACCGGAAAAAGGAAATTAAAGCAGCTCACCACTTCATTAGGATGTACCATGAGCAGATAGATCCCAGGGTGTTTCCCAGCCACCTGGTAGGAGCAGTTGATTTCCTCCATTTTACAAAGAGCCTCCACACACAGCTCACCTAACAATTTAAAAAAGAGAACGCCAAATGTTAGGGCTGTTGGAACCACCATAATATGAAGGCAAATGATCCCTGCATAAGATGAAAGTCATCCTCAAAGAATCATAGAACAGGAACAGTCACTATGCAGATGGTTTTATCCTATAAAGCGTCTTAAGGGAGATACCTGACTCGCCTTTTCATGAAGTTCAGAAAGGAGTGTGTTTAGCTTCGCTTTGTTTTGTTTGCAAAATGAATCACATGGTCAGGCATTTGGGGAAGGGGGCTTTCTTTGTTTTGATCCACTACCTTTTTATTATTAGTGTTTTGTCCCAAAAGCAGCAGCTCTGGTCTGTGTAAATACAAGTGATCACTGATGTCTTCTGTTAATCCTGGTGTCCTCTATTAATCCTGCCAATTAATTGTTTTTGAAAGATGCTTCCCCCCGCCCTTCTCACACACAGAACTAAATGCATATTTTATGAGGGCACATGTCGCCTACAATTGTTAGAACTGGTTGTGGGATTTTTAAAAAGTCATCTGCATCGTGAGTGCTGGAGAAGGCCTCTCCCCCCTCAGGCTCACCTTCCATCTGGCCTAGGGGGCGGGGCCCAGACTCACCTTCGCCACAGCTTTAAGAGGCCTCATTGGGGTCTGGGACATCGCTGCTGCTGCATCGGAGTGTCGGAGAAGGCCTCTCCCTCCTCAGGCTCACTCCATCCGGCCTAGGGGGCGGGGCCCAGGCTCACCCCCGTAATAGCTTTAAGGACACTGGTGCTGCTGCAGCATATGTTAAACATGTTTATATATATTTTAAGGTGTTTTAAAGGTGTTTTTATTGTTTATTTTGTTGTACCACCGTGAACGGTGGTTTTTATCCATGTATTTTGTTTTGTTTTGTTTTGTTTTGGGGTCGGTCATTGAGTGGGGTGGGGATTGGTTTTGTTTGGGCACAATTGTTTTTGGTAGTTTTGTTTTCTATTTTATAAATGGAGGCTTGTATGAGGCCTGGGATTGCTACCGTGGAGGGGCGAGGGAGGTATGGCGGTGGGGGCAGATATTATAGGCGAAGGGGATCGAGATACGGATATGCTCGTACCCCTTCCAATCTGCGCCCCATCCCGAGGGACGAGGGTAGGGTGAGCAAGGATTACTCACCTCCTTCACTGGTGTTGTGCAATGCCAGGTCTATAGGCAACAAAACCGCTACCCTGCGAGATTTCTTTACCTCGCAGGGGGTCGACCTGGCTTGTGTGACGGAGACCTGGGTGCGCGAAGGGGTAACTGTTACCTTACGAGAGATGGCGCCCCCGGGTTTCTCCGTCCTCCACCAGTCACGGACTGTGGGCCGGGGGGGAGGGGTGGCAGTATTAATCCGGGAAGATTGTTCTTTCAGGGCTCTACCATCGCCATCGATCCCCGGCATTGAATGTGTTGGCCTAGTGTGGGGCTCCGAGGAGAGCTTGGCTGTCTGGCTGGTGTACCGGCCACCTAGCACACCAGCAGCCACCCTGTCAGGCCTGCTGGAGGCGGTGGCCGGCTGGGCCTTGGAGTTCCCTAACCTATTGGTATTGGGAGACTTCAACTTCCACGCTGATGCCACTCCCTCCTCACAGGCTCTGGACCTGGTGTCTTCCATGGCGACACTAGGGCTCTCCCAGTTTGTTTCGGGCCCCACACATCAAGCAGGCCACACGCTGGATTTGATCTTTGGCGCCGGTATAGATGTGATCATGTCTCCTTCGATGAAGGTGCCATGGTCTGATCACTACGCTCTGAAAGCCAGGATTGACTTTCCACCCCCACCCTGCTTAGGTGGCGAGCCGATTTGGGCTCGCCCGCAGAGGCTGATGGACCCTGATAGATTCCGTCAAGCATTGCGGGACCTTGCTCCCCCTGGCGACTCATTGACTGAGCTTGTTGAGGGCTGGAATACCCAGCTCCTGGCAGCCATCGATGAGATCGCACCTAAGCGCCCTCTGCGACCCCGCAGAAATCGGGCTCCCTGGTTTACCGAGGAGCTTCGGAAAATGAAGCGGGACCTCAGATGGCTAGAGCGAGTATGGCGGGGTGCCCGTGACGGAGCCTCAAGAACATCTTATAGGGTTTTTATGAAAACCTATGAGATGGCAGTGAAGGCCGCTAAGAAGTCTTACTTCTCGGCCTCCATTGCATCCGCTAGCTCTCGCCCGGCGCAATTATTTAGTATAATTCGGTCTTTAACGTCCCTTGAAGGACAGCCAAATTTAAATAACAATCTGACACACAGCTGTGAGGCATTTGCGAGCTTTTTTGCGGAGAAGGTCCTGTTGCTCCGCCATGACCTCCCTGCCAATTTGGATACAATAAAGGAACTGGAGGCCCCTCAACTGTCCTCAGGTCCAGTATTGGACCACTTTGACCGGATATCTCCAGCCGATGTGGACAGATTCCTCCAAGCTGGAAAGCCCACCACCTGTCCTCTTGACCCGTGCCCGTCATGGCTGATTAGAGCGTGTCCAGACGAGGTGCGGGCCCCTCTGGGGGATATCATCAATTTGTCCCTTGGCACCGGGATATTCCCAGGGGAACTGAAGGAGGCGGTGGTGCGTCCGCTCTTAAAGAAAACATCGTTAGATCCCTTAGATCTATCCAATTACCGCCCGGTCTCGAATCTTCCATTCCTGGGTAAGGTGATTGAGAGAGCGGTTGCTGAACAGCTTGGTAGGTTTCTGGATGAAACATCTGCTTTGGATCCATTCCAGTCCGGCTTCCGTGCTGGTCATGGGACCGAGACGGCTCTGGTCGCCCTAACAGATGATCTCCGCAGGCAGCTGGATCGAGGCGGGTCAGGGCTGCTGATTCTTCTAGATCTGTCAGCAGCCTTTGACATGGTCGATCACGAACTCCTGGACCACCGCCTTGCCGACGTGGGGATCCAGGGCACAGTCCTTCAATGGCTGCGCTCGTTTCTCTCTGATCGGGGACAGAGGGTGGCGCTTGGGGGGGAATTGTCATCGCGCCACTCCTTGGTGTGTGGAGTGCCTCAGGGTGCGATTCTCTCCCCGATGCTTTTTAACATCTTTATGCGCCCCCTCGCCCAGCTTGTCCGGAGTTTTGGGCTGGGTTGCCATCAGTATGCTGATGACACCCAACTCTATCTGTTGATGGATGGCCATCCTAACTCAGCCCCAGACACACTGACCAGATGTCTGGAAGCTGTGGCTGGATGGTTACGTGGGAGCCGGTTGAAGTTAAATCCTTCGAAGACAGAGGTCCTCTGGCTGGGGCGGGACGATATGGGATCGAGGGGGCAACTCCCATCTCTTGCGGGGGTGCAATTAGTGCCAGCACCGTCCGTTAAGAGTTTGGGTGTAATCTTCGATACCTCCCTCTCTATGGAGGCGCAGATTACAGCTATAACAAAGGCGGCATTTTTCCATCTCCGCCAAGCTAAGCAGTTGGCCCCTTATCTCTCTCGCCCTGACCTAGCCACTGTGATCCATGCGACGGTCACCTCCAGACTGGATTATTGTAACTCGCTCTACGTGGGGCTGCCCTTGAGACTGACCCAGAAACTCCAGCGGGTGCAGAATGCCGCAGCGAGACTCCTTACGGGGTCTTCGCTGCGGGATCACATTCATCCGGTGCTATACCAGCTGCACTGGCTCCCGGTGGAGTACAGGATCAGGTTTAAGGTGCTGGTTTTAACCTTTAAAGCCCTATACGGCCTAGGACCCTCGTACCTACGGGACCGCCTCTCCTGGTATGCCCCACAGAGAAACCTACGGTCTACAAATAATAACACCCTCAAGGTCCCAGGCCTCAGAGAGGTTAGGCTGGCCTCAACTAGAGCCAGGGCCTTCTCGGCTGCAGCTCCAACCTGGTGGAATGCTCTGTCACAAGAGACTAGGGCCCTGCGGGACTTGACATCTTTCCGCAGGGCCTGCAAGACAGAGTTGTTCCGCCAGGCCTTTGGTCAGGGCGCAGCCTGACTCCCTCCTCTGGCAACCTGCACAGAATTTTGTTTAATCGGTTGCCATCAATTTGATTTTAACTAATTTTTATATTGAAATATTTTTAGAATGTGTTATTATTTGATTGTTTATTTGATTGTTGTTAGCCGCCCTGAGCCCGGCTCAGCTGGGGAGGGCGGGATATAAATAAAATTTTTTATTATTATTATTATCATTTTTTCCAGCACTTCTTATACCCCTGTATTGCAGACCAACCTTGCTACCCCTTAGATTACAAATGGAGGAAGAGGAAGCAGAGACTGGCAGAACCGCTATAACTGAGTTACTTTCCTCTAGACAAATGGTGAAACTCCAAATGGTGACCTGCTTAGGGAAGCTATTCCTGTCTGTTTAAATAGGCAGGACTTGGTTTGCCCAATACAGTGGTACCTCGGGTTACAGAAGCTTCAGGTTACAGACTCCGCTAACCCAGAAATAGTACCCAGCTCTACTGATACTGAGCTCTACCTCTCTTCCAAATCAGAACCAGTGAAGGCGGTGAAGGTCCTGTGTGAGTGCCTGGAGGCGGTTGGAGGATGGATGGCGGCTAACAGATTGAGGTTGAATCCTGACAAGAAAGAAGCACGGTCTTTGGGGGGGCGGGCGGGTGTGGGGGACTCCCTGGTCCTGAATGGGGTAACTGTGCCCCTGAAGGACCAGGGGCGCAGCCTGGGAGTCATTTTGGACTCACAGCTGTCCATGGAGGCGCAGGTTAATTCTGTGTCCACCTGGTACGCAGGCCCTACCTGCCCGCGAACTGTCTCGCCAGAGTGGTGCATGCTCTAGTTATCTCACGCTTGGACTACTGCAACGCGCTCTACGTGGGGCTACCTTTGAAGGTGACCCAGAAACTGCAATTAATCCAGAATGCGGCAGCTAGACTGGTGACTGGGAGCGGCCGCCCAGACCACAGAACTTGAAAGACCTACATTGGCTCCCAGTCCATTTCCGAGCACGATTCAAAGTGTTGGTGCTGACCTTTAAAGCCCTAAACGGCCTCGGTCCTGTATACCTGAAGGAGCGTCTCCACCCCCATTGTTCAGCCCGGACACTGAGATCCAGCGCCGAGGGCCTTCTGGCGGTTCCCTCATTGTGAGAAGTGAGGCTACAGGGAACCAGACAGAGGACCTTCTCGGTACTGGCGCCCGCCCTGTGGAACGGCATCCCATCAGATATCAAAGAGATAAATAATTACCTGACATTCAGAAGACATCTTAAGGCAGCCCTGTTCAGGGAAGTTTTTAATATGTAACGCTGTACTGTTTTTAACACTGATTGGGAGCTGCCCAGAGTGGCTGGGGAAACTCAGCCAGATGGGCGGGGTATAAATAATAAATTATTATATTATTATTATTATTATTCTTTGGCACTGCCCTTCTTTGGGATTCAGATGTAGACTGATCTTCTCCAATCCTCTGGTCACTTATGAGTTTTCCAAACTTGCTGGCATATTGAGTGTAGCACCGTAACAGCATCATCATTTAACATTTTAAATAGTTCAGCTGGAATACCATCACTTCCACTGGCCTTGTTATTTGCAGTGCTTTCTAAGGCCCACTTGACCTCACTCTACTCAGAGTAGACACATTTAAATTAATGTACACCAGTCATGTTCATAAAGTTCAATTGGTTTACTCTGAGTGGGACTAACATTGGCTACAGCCCAATGAAATTTAGGGGTAAGAAAAATTAAGGAACAGCATCTTCACAGAAAAGAAGAGTACAATAATTAGCCTGTGAATTAAATGTGAAATAAAACTGTATTAAAGCATATGGTGACATGCATTGATTAGAGCAGGCAAAATTAGTTATTGCTGAGACAATTCTGCTCCTGGCCTTCCTCCTCCACCCCACCCCCCCTAAAAGTATATTAGGTTTCCAAAGGGAGAAAAAGAAAAACAGCTAACTATTCAAAGCAGAAGTTTAAATCAATCCAGCAAAGGAAACCCAGGGAAAATTAATCCAGTTAATACATTAGAGTAAAAAATAGCTTTAAAAGTGAAAATAGTTTTGTCTGAGCATCACCAGAGAACAAAGGAAACAAAATGAAATCAAAAAACCAAAATTAACCTGACTTCTGTAATGAGAAAAGAGAGACTGAAAAAAAATGAAATACAACTGTTCCTAAGCCAATCCCCAACACAGGATGGCAGCTCAAAAGTTAGACTGAGCAACAAAATAATGAAGGGATGGGTGTTTGAAATCATTAAATTCTATCTTCTCTCAAAGAGAAGGCAAAAGCTGGGACTAGAAGGAGGAAATAATGCAGCAGTATACCAGAAAAACCAGAACTAAATACTGGGCCAAAAGTTAAATCAAGTAACAATGCAGAAGTGCAGCAACCAAAAACCTTTTCCTACTCTAACCTCAAATCCCTGACTGTCTAAAGACTGTCTCTCTGTTTGGGTATTTTGAGGAGGAGACTGGTGATGCTTATCAGGAACACTCTGGGCCCGTGAAGCTGTTGGGAGAAAGGAAGCATCTCAGCCTTGTATAGTGGTACCTCGGGTTAAGTACTTAATCCGTTCCAGAGGTCTGTTCTTAACCTGAAACTGGTCTTAACCTGAAGCACCACTTTAGCTAATGGGGCCTCCTGCTGCCGCCGCACTGCCGAAGCACAATTTCTGTTCTCATCCTGAAGCAAAGTTCTTAACCTGAAGCACTATTTCTGGGTTAGCGGAGTCAGTGACCTGAAGCGTATGTAACCTGATATCTGAGGTTGTTGAGGGCAGCAGTTGAGCTTGCAGGGCAGCAGTTGAAGAAGGAGCAAAAAGGGGTGTGGGTTTTTTGTGTGTGTGTGTGTGTGTGTGTGTGTGTGTGTGTGTTTCTTTGTGGCTGATTAGCTGTTCTCCCTGTGCAAAGGTCAGAGGGGGCAGGATTTCTGTTGAGGCAGGTGATTAGCTGTTGGAGGAGCTTATCAGAGCTTGCAGGGTAGTTTGATCCATCTTTTAGATTTAGGGGAGCTAGTCTCAAACGTTTGTTGGAGGAGACCTAGGTTTTTTTGTGGGGGGAGTTATTTGTCCTGTCTTCACGCTTTTTATGATGGAGGACCGCTGTAGCCACCCCCAAAGACACGTTCTCAAGATGGAGGGGGAGGGAACAGCTGCAGTCGCCTGCGGTTTCTGCGCAATGTTTGCCATCTTGCCAAAGGTTGCAGGCAGCTTTACCTGCAGCAATTGCATGTTGATTGCCCTCTTAAAAGACAAAGTCCAGCAACTGGAGGAACATGTAGCTACGCTCCAAAGAATTAGAGAGCTGGAGCTCTTCTTGGAAGCAACAGAGCACACCGTCTCCACCAAGGAGGAGACATGGGACTCCCCTGAGAAGGAGGCTAGTTCACCAACACAGGAGCCAGATATATGGAGAAACGTGACTCAAAGAAGTAGGAGGACCAGGGTTCGCTCTGATTGTTTAGAAATACACAATCGCTTTGAGGTCCTCTCCCCTAGCATGGAAGACAAAGAGCAGACTCCATTTGAGGATCTCTCCCTCATTACAGTCAATCAGGTATATGAAGACGAGCAGCAAAGTCAGTCCTCAGGGAATGTGCAGGCGACCTTGGAACGGACAGCTCACGGAAGAACCCCGACCAAACCTAAGAGGAGGCGTGTAGTGGTGATAGGGGATTCCCTACTGAGGGGAACAGAAGCAGTGATCTGTGGGCCTGACAAGATGTCTCGGGAAGCGTGCTGGAAAAATAGTGGAAGTGAACAGCTGGCTTCGCAAATGGTGTAAACAGGAACGGTTTGGATTCTTAGATCACGGACTGCAGTTTCTTGAAGATGGACTTCTGGCAAGCGATGGGCTACACCTCACAACGGTTGGGAGAAATGTTTTTGCCAAAAATCTCAGAAACCTCATCAGGAGGGCTTTAAACTGACTAATGTGGGGGAGGGAGACAGTGCTCCTGAAGGTAGGAGTCTATCAATTGATGAAGATGATCATCCAAATGTCATAGACCAAATGGAGCAAACAGCACGCAGACCTAGTGGTGGGAGGAAAAAATCCTTAAATAAGAGACACGGGGGAATGATTAATGGACTTCAATGTCTGTACACTAATGCGCAAAGCATGGGAAATAAACAAGATGAGCTTGAGCTCTTGGTACAGCAAACTAAATATGACATAATAGGCATCACTGAAACCTGGTGGGATAAGTCCCACGATTGGAATGTAATAATGGAGGGATACAATCTATTTCAGAGAAACAGAGCAGACAAGAAAGGAGGAGGAGTAGCGTTATATGTCAGGGATGTGTATACCTGTGAAGAGATCCAAGATTTAGAACCTCAAAGCCAAAGTGAGAGCATTTGGGTCAAAATTAAGGGAGAGAAGAATAACAGTGACCTCATTGTGGGAGTTTACTATAGATCCCCAAGCCAAATGGAGGACATAGATGATGCCTTCCTGGAACAGATGGCCAAGCATGCAAAAGGAAGGGAGATAGTAGTAATGGGGGACTTCAATTGCTGTGATCACCAATAGTCAGCATGGATTTCTGAAAAATAAGTCATGTCAGACTAACCTGATCTCGTTTTTTGACAGAATTACAAGCCTGGTAGATGAAGGGAATGCAGTGGATGTAGCCTACCTTGATTTCAGCAAGGCATTTGACAAGGTGCCCATGATATTCTTGTAAAGAAGCTGGTAAAATGTGGTCTTGACTATGCTACCACTCAGTGGATTTGTAACTGGCTGACTGACCGAACCCAAAGGGTGCTCATCAATAGTTCCTCTTCATCCTGGAGAAGAGTGACTAGTGGGGTGCCACAGGGTTCTGTCTTGGGCCCGGTCTTATTCAACATCTTTATCAACGACTTGGATGATGGACTCAAGGGCATCCTGATCAAATTTGCAGATGACACCAAACTGGGAGGGGTGGCTAACACCCCAGAGGACAGGATCACACTTCAAAACAACCTTGACAGATTAGAGAACTGGGCAAAAACAAACAAGATGAATTTTAACAGGGAGAAATGTAAAGTATTGCACTTGGGCAAAAAAAATGAGAGGCACAAATACAAGATGGGTGACACCTGGCTTGAGAGCAGTACATGTGAAAAGGATCTAGGAGTCTTGGTGGACCACAAACTTGACATGAGCTAACAGTGTGACGCGGCAGCTAAAAAAGCCAATGCAATTCTGGGCTGCATCAATAGGAGTATAGCATCTAGATCAAGGGAAGTAATAGTGCCACTGTATTCTGCTCTGGTCAGACCTCACCTGGAGTACTGTGTCCAGTTCTGGGACCACAGTTCAAGAAGGACACTGACAAACTGGAACGTGTCCAGAGGAGGGCAACCAAAATGGTCAAAGGCCTGGAAACGATGCCTTATGAGGAACGGCTAAGGGAGCTGGGCATGTTTAGCCTGGAGAAGAGGAGGTTAAGGGGTGATATGATAGCCATGTTCAAATATATAAAAGGATGTCACATAGAGGAGGGAGAAAGGTTGTTTTCTGCTGCTCCAGAGAAGCGGACACGGAGCAATGGATCCAAACTACAAGAAAGAAGATTCCACCTAAACATTAGGAAGAACTTCCTGACAGTAAGAGCTGTTTGACGGTGGAATTTGCTGCCAAGGAGTGTGGTGGAGTCTCCTACTTTGGAGGTCTTTAAGCAGAGGCTTGACAACCATATGTCAGGAGTGCTCTGATGGTGTTTCCTGCTTGGCAGGGGGTTGGACTCGATGGCCCTTGTGGTCTCTTCCAACTCTATGATTCTATGATTCTATATTTCTTCTGGCAATCTCATCCAGCCCAGCCTTTCGCATGATGAATTATGGATATAAGTTAAATAAGCAGGGAGACCATGTATAGCCTTGTCGTACTCCTTTCCCAATTTTGAACCAATCAGTTGTTCCATATCCAGTTCTAACTGTAGCTTCTTGTCCCACATAGAGATTTCTCAGGAGACAGATGAGGCACTCCCAGTTCTTTAAGAACTTGCCATAGGCTGTCTGGCTCAAGGTCAGCAACCACACTACCTGGGGTGTACAAGACATCCATATCTTTCTGGTATAATTCCTCTGTGTATTCTTGCCACCTCTTCTTGATGTCTTCTGCTTCTGTTAGGTCCTTTCCACTTTTGTCTTTTATTATGGTAATCTTTGTACAAAATGTTCCTTTCATATCTCCAGTTTTCTTGAACAGATCTCTGGTTCTTCCCATTCTGTCGTTTTCCTATACAGTGGTGCCTCGCAAGATGAAAAGAATCCGTTCTGTGATTCTCTTCGTCTAGCAGTTTTTTTCATCTTGCGAAACAAGCCCATTGAAGGATTAGCGGATTAGCGCTATTAGCGCTATTAGAGGCTTTTAGAGGCTTTTAGCGGCTTATCTGGTGATCGGATCAGCTGATAAGCGGCTTAGCGGCTTAGAAAAAGGGGGGGGGGAGAAAAAAACCAGCAGGAACTCGCAAGACATTGTCGTCTTGCGAAGCAAGCCCATAAGAGATTCGTTTTGCGAAGCACCTCCAAAACGGAAAACTCTTTCGTCTAGCGAGTTTTCCGTCTTGCGAGGCATTCGTCTTGTGGGGCACCACTGTATTTCTTTGCATTGCTCGTTTAAGAAGGCCTTCTTGTCTCTCCTTGCTATTTTTTTTTGAAATCTGCATTCAATTTCCTGTATCTTTCACTATCTCCCTCACATTTTGCTTGCCTTCTCTCCCCCGCTATTTGTAAGGCCTTGTTGGACAGCCACTTTGCTTTCTTGCATTTCCTTTTCATTGGGATGGTTTTCGTTGCTGCCTCCTGTATAATGTTACGAGCCTCCATCCATAGTTCTTCAGGCACTCTGTCCACCAAATCTAAATCCTTAAACCTGTTCCTCACTTCCACTGTGTATTCATAAGGGATTTGATTTAGATTGCATCTTACCGGCCCAGTGGTTTTTCCTACTTTCTTCAGTTTAAGCTTGAATTTTGCTATAAGAAGCTGATGATCTGAGCCACAGTCAGCTCCAGGTCTTGTTTTTGCTGACTGTATAGAGCTTCTCCATCTTTGGCTGCAGAGAATATAATCAATCTGATTTCGATGCTGCCCATCTGGTGATGTCCATGTGTAGAGTCGTCTCTTGTGTGTTGGGAAAGAGTGTTTGTGGTGACCAGCTTGTTCTCTTGGCAGAACTCTATTAGCCTTTGCCCTGCTTTGTTTTGAACTCCAAGGCCAAACTTGCCAGTTGTTCCTTTTATCTCTTGACTCCCTACTTTAGCATTCCAATCCCCTATAATGAGAAGAACATCCTTCTTTGGTGTCATTTCTATAAGGTGTTGTAAGTCTTCATAGAATTGGTCAATTTCAGTTCAGTGGTTGGTGCATAAACTTGGATTACTGTGATGTTAAAAGGTCTGCCTTGGATTCGTATCGAGATCATTCTATCATTTTTGAGATTGCATCCCAGTACAGCTTTCGCCACTCTTTTTTTGACTATGAGGGCCACTCCATTTCTTTTATGGGTTTCTTGCCCACAGTAGTCATCTCATCTGTCCTCCCAGTTGAACGACGTGGCCCAGGGAGAGAGGGAAAAATAGTGGAAGTGAACAGCTGGCTTCGCAAATGGTGTAAACAGGAACGGTTTGGATTCTTAGATCACGGACTGCAGTTTCTTGAAGATGGACTTCTGGCAAGCGATGGGCTGCACCTCACAATGGTTGGGAGAAATGTTTTTGCCAAAAATCTCAGAAACCTCATCAGGAGGGCTTTAAACTGACTAATGTGGGGGAGGGAGACAGTGCTCCTGAAGGTAGGAGTCTATCAATTAATGAAGATGATCATCCAAATGTCATAGACCAAATGGAGCAAACAGCACGCAGACCTAGTGGTGGGAGGAAAAAATCCTTAAATAAGAGACACGGGGGAATTATTAATGGACTTCAATGTCTGTACACTAATGTGCAAAGCATGGGAAATAAACAAGATGAGCTTGAGCTCTTGGTACAGCAAACTAAATATGACATAATAGGCATCACTGAAACCTGGTGGGATAAGTCCCACGATTGGAATGTAATAATGGGGGGATACAATCTATTTCAGAGAAACAGACCAGACAAGAAAGGAGGAGGAGTGGCGTTATATGTCAGGGATCTGTATACCTGTGAAGAGATCCAAGATTTAGAACCTCAAAGCCAAAGTGAGAGCATTTGGGTCAAAATTAAGGGAGAGAAGAATAACAGAGACCTCATTGTGGGAGTTTACTATAGATCCCCAAGCCAAACGGAGGACATAGATGATGCCTTCCTGGGACAGATGGCCAAGCATGCAAAAGGAAGGGAGATAGTAGTAATGGGGGACTTCAATTACCCGGATATTTGTTGGATGTCAAACTCAGCCAAGAGCATAAGGTCAAACAGATTCCTCACTGGCCTTGCAGACAACTTCATTGTCCAGAAAGTGGGAGGAACAACAAGAGGAACAGCCATTTTAGATCTGGTCCTAACCAATGTTGATGACCTGGTTAGTGGGGTAGAAGTGGAAGGATCATTAGGCGCGAGTGATCATGCTCTTCTGAAGTTTACTATACAGCGGAAAGGAGCAGCCAAGCATACTAGGACTATGGGTATGTTTGTAGGGTATGTTCGTAGCAAAAGGAAGAACAAAGAAACAGTGGGGTCACTCAGAGGAGAAGATGGTGAAATGCAAACAGGGGACACAGAAAGGGCTGAACTCCTCAATGCCTTCTTTGCCTCAGTCTTCTCCGATAAAGAAAAGAATGCCCAACCTGAAGAATTTGGAGCAAATGATTCAGCAAAGGAAACACAGCCCAGAATAACTAAGGAGATAGTACAAGAATACTTGGCTAGTTTAAATAATAATAATAATAATAATAAAAAATTTTATTTATATCCTGCCCTCCCCAGCCAAGCCGGGCTCAGGGCGGCTAACAACAATCAAATAAACAATCAAATAATAACACATTCTAAAAATATTTCATTATAAAAATTAGTTAAAATCAAATTGATGGCAACCGATTAAACAAAATTCTGTGCAGGTTGCCAGAGGAGGGAGTCAGGCTGCGCCCTGACCAAAGGCCTGGCGGAACAACTCTGTCTTGCAGGCCCTGCGGAAAGATGTCAGGTCCCGCAGGGCCCTGGTCTCATGAGGCAGAGCATTCCACCAGATTGGAGCCGCAGCCGAGAAGGCCCTGGCTCTAGTTGAGCCAGCCTAACCTCTCTGAGGCCTGGGACCTTGAGGATGTTATTATTTGCAGACCGTAGGTTCCTCTGTGGGGCATACCGGGAGAGGCGGTCCCGTAGGTACGAGGGTCCTAGGCCGTGTAGGGCTTTGAAGGTTAAAACCAGCACCTTAAACCTGATCCTGTACTCCACCGGGAGCCAGTGCAGCTGGTATAGTACCGGATGAATGTGATCTCGCAGCGAAGACCCCATAAGGAGTCTCGCCGCGGCATTCTGCACCCGCTGGAGTTTCTGGGTCAGTCTCAAGGGCAGCCCCACGTAGAGCGAGTTACAATAATCCAGTCTGGAGGTGACCGTCGCATGGATCACAGTGGCTAGGTCAGGGCGAGAGAGATAAGGGGCCAACTGCTTAGCTTGGCGGAGATGGAAAAATGCCGCCTTTGTTATAGCTGTAATCTGCGCCTCCATAGAGAGGGAGGTATCGAAGATTACACCCAAACTCTTAACGGACGGTGCTGGCACTAATTGCACCCTCGCAAGAGATGGGAGTTGCCCCCTCGATCCCATATCGTCCCGCCCCAGCCAGAGGACCTCTGTCTTCGAAGGATTTAACTTCAACCGGCTCCCACGTAGCCATCCAGCCACAGCTTCCAGACATCTGGTCAGTGTGTCTGGGGCCGAGTCAGGATGGCCATCCATCAACAGATAGTGTCAGGGGTTCAGGAGCAGAGACGCAGAGAAGGGAGGAGACAGAGAGCGAGGGGGAGGAATACGAAGGAAAGATGAGTGGGGATGACGACCCGAGATCACCGAGCCTGTCCAGTGAGTCCGAGGATTCCCAGAAGGGAGCGCCAGCGGACAGAGCAAGGGGGGAAAGCAGGGGGACACCCCAGGAAGAAGGGTCCAGAGAGGGATCAGAGAGCAGCAGTTGGAGATCGGGACCCACGTGCCCAGCCGGGAGCAGCGGGGAGAAAGGGGACCAGATATCGGGTTCCGGAGGCTTTCAGAAGGAGGGAGGGCATGAGTCAGGAGTAGTCACGCCCACCTCGGGGAGCGACGAAACGATCAAGAGGAAGGTAGAGAGTTGGGCGCGCGCGCCAAGTTCAAATGTAGCGGAAGCTGGCGCAGTAAGCAGCCCAGAGAGTGAGCCAGGTCCCAAAGCCCGCCGCAAGGAGGCGGAAGGGTCAGGGGGATCCGCGTCAGAAGAGAGTAGGAAAGAAGAGACCCCGGGGGGCAGAAGGACCCAGAGACGGAAGGAAAGGCGCAGGAGGTGGAGCAAGGCTAGGGTATTAAGCTGGTGTGCTAGAGGCGGAGACTCAGACGGGTCTTCGCCGGTCTGACCTAGAAGAAGTAGGGCTGCACATTGCAGTTTGGAAATGGAACCTGTAATCCAATAAAGACTCTTTTAACCGGAACGCTGGCTAACGTGGTCCTATGTGAGCTGGGACTGAGTGGCAGCCCTGACAGTAAGACCCGTCTCCATTAGCTTCGGACACCTGATACCTCGCAGCGGAGGCAGAAGCAGCGAGAGGAGGAAATTGGTGTTTGGGAGCAAGCTCACAACGGTTGGCAGAGATGACGGAAGCAGAGAAAATTTCAGCGCTGCAACAGGCAGTGACCCAATTGAACGCGGAGGTACAGGCATCCAAGAAAAGGGAGGAGGATGCGGCAGCCGCCTACAGAGATCTCCACGCCAGGTTTGAAGCATTGGTTAAGCATGGGCAGCCAGGACCCAGACCGGAGGGGGTTGGGTTGGCACGGAGAGCAGGAGGGCTTGTGGCTCACTTCGATGGGAATTTACAACAGTACCCCAATTTTCGAGCAGACGTAATGTGCGCACTGCAACTGCTGGCAAAAGACTTTAGAGATGAGGAAGAGAAAGTGGGGTTTATACTATCCCATTTGCATGGGGATGCTAAAGCGTGGCTACGCAATTTGTGGAGGGATAAAGATCCGGCGCTTCAGAGTGCAGATGCCTTTATCAAAGCGATGGATGCGTGCTTTTTATCTACCATTGACGTGGATCTTGCCCGACGGGAGATTCATGGACTGGAACAAGGGAGGGCGAGCGTACGGCAGTACCACGCCCGCTTTTTTGCGCTGGTCAGTGCCTTGGAATGGGACCGGGATTCGCCCCCCAGTCAGAGACCTATTCTGGGAGGGTCTGAGCAGTGCTGTTAAAGACGAAATTGCGAGGGGGGAGAGGCCCCGGAGCACGCAGGAGGTGGTCCAAAGGGCGCTGACTGTGGGGGTGAGGCTGGAAGAACGTCCATGGTGCAGAGACGAAGGACGTGGAGGGCGCGAAGCAGCGAGAAGTTTCTCTTTCGTTCCCAGGGAAGCTGCGCGTGCGCAATCCACACCTCCGCCAGGAGGGGGAGTGGAACCTATGGAGGTGGGAGGCGCCAGGGCTCAGTCAGCTACCAGAGCCCCTGCACCGGCGGCAGTCAAGACTAAACCTCCTAGAGGGACCCGGAAGTGTTACATATGCGACAGCTCTCAACACTTGGCGAAAGAGTGTCCCCAGAGGAGCTCCAAGCACACTGCAGCCTCCGCAACGGTGAAAGCGGCCACGCAACACAGCGAACCCCAGCAGGGAAACGACGATGTCTGGCTGGAGACAGAGGCACTGGGGCCCAGCCAGACGCATCACTGAAGCAGTCCCCAGCGATCTTGCAACCCACGGACCCCCTCCCACCCAAACCAGTAGTGCAGCTCACAGCATCTCTCCAGCTACCCGATGGCGTCACTATCGAAGTGCCGCTTTCTGTGGATTCTGGAAGCAACGCAGACTTTATAGCGCAGGATTTTGTGGAGCAGCACGCTATACAGCTATTACCTGCCACTCTGCCCCTGCAAGTCGTCACAGTGGATGGCAGAGAGTTGCTGGGGGGGCAGGTGGTGAAGCAGACGCCGCCAATGGTGATGCGCCTTGGTAACCACATGGAAGTCATCAGTTTTAATGTCACCCGACTGTCGGACACACCCATTGTGTTGGGCATGAGTTGGCTGGACAGGCACAGTCCGACACTGGCTTGGTACCAGCGACAGCTGATCTTCGGCTCCTCTTACTGCGCAGAACACTGCATCCTGCCCAGACAGGAGGGAGAGGAGGAGGAATCACAACTGCAGTTGGGAACGTTGCAAGCAGTCCCCCACAAATACGCAGACTTTCTGGAGGTCTTCTGCGAGAAGGAGGCAGACAAGCTACCACCACACAGGCAATATGACTGCAAGATTGACCTCCTACCAGGGGTGACGCTACCGAAAGGGAAGCTGTATTCCATGTCTGAGGACGAACTACAGGAACTCAAACAGTTCATAGATCACAATTTGGAGCGCGGTTTCATCCGGGAGTCCAGGGCAGTAGGGGGCAGTCCTGTTTTCTTCGTGAAGAAGAAGGACACGCCCCAAAAAAGACTGGTGGTGGATTTTCGCCTCTTGAACAAGATGACCAAGCCCTCTGATTTCCCCATGCCCAGGATTGACGACCTACTGGCGACGGTGCGCAAGGGACGCGTGTTCACCAAGTTGGACCTGCGAGGGGCGTACAATCTCATCCGCATGAGGGAGGGCGATGAGTGGAAGACAGCCATGTTCACGCCTCTGGGCACCTACGAATACAGAGTGATGCCGTTTGGATTGCAAAACGGTTCTCACTGTTTTCAAGCTTTCATGCATCATGTGTTGGCGGGACTCCTCTACAAGAAGTGCGTCTGCTTTCTGGATGACATCCTGATATTCTCCGAATCGCAGCAAGCGCATGACCAAGACGTTCGGGAGGTGCTGGAGAGGTTGCAGCAGCATAGACTGTACGCCAAACTGGAGAAGTGCCAGTTCGACACGAAGGAGGTGGATTTCTTGGGTTACAAGTTGTCGGACAAGGGGCTAGCCATGGACAGCGCCAAGGTTCGCGCGGTGTTGGATTGGAAGAGCCCGCGCAACCGGAAGGAGGTCCAGCGGTTTGTCGGCTTCGCCAACTTCTATCGCAAGTTTATCAAGGGGTTCGCGATGCAGACGGCAGCTATTACGGACACGCTAAGCTCCAAGAAAAAGAAATTCATCTGGACGGAGCAGGCGGAGCAGTCCTTTCAGGCACTCAAGCGTCTCTTCGCGTCGGAAGAGCAACTGCTGCATATCGACCCCAGCAGACCGATGCGGGTAGAGACAGACGCGTCCGATAGAGCAGTGGGAGCTGTCCTGCTGCAGAGGGACCCACAGGGGGTCTGGAGGCCGGGAGCGTTCTACTCCAGAAAGCTCAGCAAGTCGGAGCAGAACTACACCATCTGGGACAGGGAGTTGCTTGCCATTCATGCAGCTTTCAAGGCGTGGAGACACTTCCTGATCGGCGCCAAGCACACGGTGCAGGTCTGCACGGACCACAAGAATCTGGAGCACTGGCGCACGGCGAAGTTCCTGAACCAGAGGCAGATACGTTGGGCGGAGTTCTTTGCTGACTTCGATTTCCGAATAGAGTACGTCCCAGGCGACACCAACATCATGGCGGATGCACTGTCCCGAAAACCGCAATACCTCGAAGAGGCGACGCCAGCGGCAGCCATGCACATCTTCGCGCCAACAGCGTGGGCGTGCGCTTCAGCCACAGTAGACCTGGATGCGGTGCGGCGGGCGTTGCAGGACGACTCATTCGCGCAGGCGAAGATGGCCGAGGTGCACAAGGGCACGGCGAAGAGCGACGAGTTCCAGATACGAGACGGCTTGCTCTTACGTAAAGGGGCCATCTACGTGCCGGGAGACGAACTTCGCGCCAAGGTACTGCAGCAGTTGCACGACGCACCCACGGCCGGGCACTTTGGCACAGAAAAAACGGTGGAATTAGTCGCAAGGGACTTTTGGTGGCCCAGACTGAGAGGGGAAGTCGCGGACTACGTCGCGAGGTGCGACACCTGCCAGAGGGCCAAACCGGTGCACAAACCACCGGCGGGACTGCTGGAACCGCTGCAAACGCCGTTTGAACCGTGGGAGAGGGTGGCCCTGGACTTTGTCACGGATCTACCCAGCTCGAGAGGCAAGACAGCTGTACTAGTGGTGGTGGACTTGTTCACCAAGATGGCACATTTCATACCGTGTGCGAAGGTGGCCACAGCAGAACAAACAGCCAAACTGTTCATAGATCACGTGTTCAAAGTGCACGGGCTGCCGCGGTCTATACTGTCCGACCGCGGCCGCCAGTTCATCTCGAATTTCTGGCAGAAGCTGATGGGCTTCCTGAACGTCAAGATCAACCTGACATCAGCGAGACACCCGCAGACCAACGGGCAAGCGGAGAGGGTCAATGCCATCATGCAGCAGTACCTGAGATGCTATGCCAATCAACAGCCTGCGACGTGGGTGGATTACCTGCCGCTCGCCGAGTTCGCCTACAACAACACGAAGCACGTGTCCACAGGGGTGACGCCGTTCTTCGCCAACAATGGGAGGAATCCCAGAACCTTCCCGGGACTGGACAGAGTGGGGGAAGGGGAACCGCAGACGGCGGACGCTTTCGCGTCTGAGTTGCAGGAGGTCCACGATCAACTCCGACGGCAGCTGGAGCTAGCGAAGCACGCATACAAGGTGCAAGCTGACAAGCACAGGCGGGTTGGCGAAGAGATACGAGTGGGAGACTGGGTCTGGTTGGCAGCCCACGCAGTGCCGACCAGATCGTTAGCCAAGAAGAAGTTGGGGCACAAGCAACTCGGTCCATACCAAGTCGAAGCGCAGATCAACCCAGTAGCTTTCAGGCTGGTGCTACCGGAGGGTTCCAGGATGCATCCGGTGTTCCACAGGTCGGTGCTCACTCCCTACAGGACACCTCACAGGTTCCAGGAACCAGGAACGGCACCGAGTCCGTCTCAGGAGCGGACGGAGGCGGGGAGATTGCCACAGCAGGACCCCATCAACGAAGTCACGGAGATTTTGGACTCCAGATGGGGGGAAGACGGAGTAGAATACCTCCTAGCCAGAGAGGGCACCCGGGCCAGTGCTAATAGCTGGGTGCCAGACTACGCTTTGGAGGAACCCCTGCTCAAGGACGAGTTTCATGCCCTTTTCCCACACAGACCCATGCCAGCAGGCTTCTTCGACGACTGGTTGTTCACGCCCACACTTTCCTCCAGCACGTTCCATGGCTTCGACTCGGACGGGGAGCCCGCACAGGGCACACGTTCCCCAGAGGGGTCACCGGAGGGTTCGGCGTCCGACACCTCGTATTGGTGGGACGATCGGCCAGAGGAGCAGTGGCGCCGGAGGTGGCTGGAGATGCCAGGTCAAGCGACCGACGCAGAGACTGACATGGACGTGTGCGGGGAGGATCTCGGTTTCGAGCACGGCGGCACTGAAATGGAGGCGGAGCAGCTCACCGTTGACGAACGCGAGGAGGAAGACTCGGAGGTCTTCAGTTGGCGGCCAGCGACGAGGAGCGAACTGTATCCGGCATTCACTCCTGTGATGATGGAGCACCCAGCAACCACCCTTGAAAGCGGGGAGGGGGGGAAGGGGGGGCTTCGAGGGGGGGATGGATGTCAGGGGTTCAGGAGCAGAGACGCAGAGAAGGGAGGAGACAGAGAGCGAGGGGGAGGAATACGAAGGAAAGATGAGTGGGGATGACGACCCGAGATCACCGAGCCTGTCCAGTGAGTCCGAGGATTCCCAGAAGGGAGCGCCAGCGGTCAGAGCAAGGGGGGAAAGCAGGGGGACACCCCAGGAAGAAGGGTCCAGAGAGGGATCAGAGAGCAGCAGTTGGAGATCGGGACCCACGTGCCCAGCCGGGAGCAGCGGGGAGAAAGGGGACCAGATATCGGGTTCCGGAGGCTTTCAGAAGGAGGGAGGGCATGAGTCAGGAGTAGTCACGCCCACCTCGGGGAGCGACGAAACGATCAAGAGGAAGGTAGAGAGTTGGGCGCGCGCGCCAAGTTCAAATGTAGCGGAAGCTGGCGCAGTAAGCAGCCCAGAGAGTGAGCCAGGTCCCAAAGCCCGCCGCAAGGAGGCGGAAGGGTCAGGGGGATCCGCGTCAGAAGAGAGTAGGAAAGAAGAGACCCCGGGGGGGCAGAAGGACCCAGAGACGGAAGGAAAGGCGCAGGAGGTGGAGCAAGGCTAGGGTATTAAGCTGGTGTGCTAGAGGCGGAGACTCAGACGGGTCTTCGCCGGTCTGACCTAGAAGAAGTAGGGCTGCACATTGCAGTTTGGAAATGGAACCTGTAATCCAATAAAGACTCTTTTAACCGGAACGCTGGCTAACGTGGTCCTATGTGAGCTGGGACTGAGTGGCAGCCCTGACAGATAGAGTTGGGTGTCATCAGCATACTGATGGCAGCCCAGCCCAAAACTCCGGACAAGCTGGGCGAGGGGGCGCATAAAGATGTTAAAAAGCATCGGGGAGAGAATCGCACCCTGAGGCACTCCACACACCAAGGAGTGACGCGATGACAATTCCCCCCCAAGCGCCACCCTCTGTCCCCGATCAGAGAGAAACGAGATGTATTCAAGTCTCCAGGGTCAGATGAACTGCATCCAAGAGTATTAAAAGAACTGGCAGATGTGATCTCAGAACCACTGGCAGTCATCTTTGAGAATTCCTGGAGAACAGGCGAAGTCCCGGCAGACTGGAGGAGGGCAAATGTTGTCCCTATTTTCAAAAAGGGGAAAAGAGAGGACCCAAATAATTATCGCCCAGTCAGTCTGACATCAATACCAGGGAAGATTCTGGAGCAGATCATTAAGCAAACAGTCTGTGCGCACCTAGAAAGGAATGCTGTGATCACCAATAGTCAGCATGGATTTCTGAAAAATAAGTCATGTTAGACTAACCTGATCTCGTTTTTTGACAGAATTACAAGCCTGGTAGATGAAGGGAATGCAGTGGATGTAGCCTACCTTGATTTCAGCAAGGCATTTGACAAGGTGCCCCATGATCTTGTAAAGAAGCTGGTAAAATGCGGTCTTGACTATGCTACCACTCAGTGGATTTGTAACTGGCTGACTGACCGAACCCAAAGGGTGCTCATCAATGGTTCCTCTTCATCCTGGAGAAGAGTGACTAGTGGGGTGCCACAGGGTTCTGTCTTGGGCCCGGTCTTATTCAACATCTTTATCGACGACTTGGATGATGGACTCAAGGGCATCCTGATCAAATTTGCAGATGACCCCAAACTGGGAGGGGTGGCTAACACCCCAGAGGACAGGATCACACTTCAAAACGACCTTGACAGATTAGAGAACTGGGCAAAAACAAACAAGATGAATTTTAAAACACACGGCCAATCCCCAACACTAAAGGGATCCTAGACTTTTATCGGGTCCCATCCCCTGCAATTCAAGAATGTTTTGCCCCGCCTGGGACTCGAACCCACAACCCTGAGATTCGGAGTCTCGCCCCCCCCCTCTTCTCCTCCTGCCCCCAGGATCCCTCCCCCCACCCACCGGCCTCTCACCTCGCCCAGCAGGAGGCTGTCCCAGTTCTCGCTGGCGAAGGGCAGGATCTCGCGCTCAAAGTCAAAGTACTTCTTCTTGCAGCAGATGCTGAGGTGGTAGAGGACCAGGTGGGCTACGTCCTGTCAGTGTTTGTAGAAAGCAAAAAAAAGAAGGAAAGGGTTCTGACCTCCCTTTATCTTCTCAGACTCCTTGTCGGCACAAAAAGAGTCCACGGGAATATCCTTGCAGAGTTTTATTCTTAAAAGTCTTTGTGCAAAACATGACTGAATAACTATACACACCAGCACCAACCAACCCAAACACCAGCCACAGCCCAAACTAACATTTCTCACTTATATATACAACTTGGTTCAGACCGCTGAGTCATGCTGACCCAGCTTTATTCGCATTAAAGAAACAGCGGCCGTTTTAGCCGTGACACCCCTTCTGTTTCTTAAATGCGAAAAACCCCAACAGAAACAATACATTATATACATAAACCCAGTTTTGTCATCAATTCATTATGGCATGTTGCTGGCAAAGGCTTGGTAAACAAATCAGCAATATTATCTTGTGATTGACAGTACTCCAGTTTGATTACCCCATTCTGTACACAATCTCTCACATTCGCATGACGGATAGCAATATGTTTTGATGCGGATTTCATTATTTCCGAGCCCGCTAATGCAATGCACGATTGGCTATCTTCATACACTTGGATAGGCAAATCTACTTTACAATCTAGATCTTTTAGTATCTGTATAAACCACATGATTTCTTTGCATGCTAGCGACAGGCTCCCATATTCTGCCTCACAGGATGAGGTCGCAACAAATCCTTGTTTCTTTGACCTCCATCCAATTATGGAATTGGCAAACATCATAACCATTCCACTTGTAGATTTTCTAGTAGCTACACAGCTTCCCCAGTCCGCATCAACAAATACTTCTAGTTTTTCATCTTGTGTACTAGATATCTTTAAACATGCATTTAATGTCCCCTTTAGATATCTGATAAGCCTTTTCAAAGCACACCAATCGGCAGTACTGGGTTTAGATACACGTTGGCTCAGAACATTTGTAGCACATGCAATGTCTGGCCTTGACCACTGGCTTAAATACAACAGTGATCCTATTTTTGAGTGATACAATTCAGGCTGATCAAATTCATCATCACACGGTGTCTTTGGGAAATCTGGTGTCATGGGAGTCTGAACTGGCTTACAGTTTTCCATGCCAAACTGCTCTATTAAATGAAGAATTTTCTCTTTCTGACTCAATAGGAAGCTTCCATCAGCTTCCTGCCTTACTTCTACTCCCAAGTAATTGCTTACAGGCCCCAAGGCTTTAAGCTTAAACCTCTTTTCTAGTTGACTTGTGAGCTTCTGGATCTCATCTGTGGAACTCCCTGCCACAAGCAAATCATCAACAAAGACTAAGAGCATTAGATATTTGTTGCCTGTCCCCTTGGTGTACAGGCATGGATCAGCCACACTCCTTTTAAAACCAAGTTTTACAAGGGCTTCATTTAAACACTGGTTCCAACACCTTCCACTTTGTTTGAGACCATAAACAGCCTTTCTCAAACGCCAGACTGCACCATTCTCCTCTTCAAACCCAGGGGGTTGTCTCATTAACACTTCATGGTCTAAATTTGCATGCAGATATGCAGCATCAACATCAAAATGGTGCACTGCTAGTTGTCTTACAGCAGCAATGGAAAGCATTAAACGAAAAGTTTCACTCTTTACCGTGGGAGAAAACACTTCATCATAACTCTCCCCTTTAATCTGAGTGAACCCTCTGGCTACTAATCTGGCTCGAAAACGTGGTTCCCCAGATGCAAGGGTTTTCCTTTTGTAAACCCACTTGCATGTGACCACTCTGCCACCAGGTGGCGGCATTATGACCTCAAACACTTTGTTACGTTTAAAAGAGTCCATTTCTTCTTTCATAGCTTGTTCCCACAAAGCACGTTCCCCAGGGGGTAAGTCTAAGACTTCATTATAACTTTGTGGTTCCACACAACTCACATTGCATACTCTCACTCCTCCTAGGGTCAAACGCTGAGGAGGTACACCCTTGTTTGAACGCTGGGAGCGCTTAGGTACAACTACTTCTTCTTCCCCCCTTATCTCTGGCTCTTCTTCCTCTTCCTCTAGAGAAGTATTATCTATTGCCACATCTTTTGGGGAAATCTGTGCCTCCTCCTCATTCTGCTCCTGTGTTGCCAATGGCTGAGAAGAAGCCTCTTCTCTTACTTGCAGGGGCAGTAGGCAGTCAGGGTTGGCATGGATCGCAGTCCATCTGTCCTGGTCAGCGAAGTCTGCGCTTCGTGACAGAACCACGCGTCCTGGGCGTAAATTGAAACGCCACCCTTTGCCATAGGACTGATATCCCACAAACCGCAGTTTCTGTGCTCTAGCGCCCCCTTTCTGGCGCTGAGCTTTGGGGATATTTACATGTGCCCAAGAACCCCAATTATGGAGCATTGTCCACTCTGGTTCTTTCCCAAACAACACACAATATGGAATATCTTTTATAGAGCTAGACCAGGTTCTATTAATCAAAAAGTTCGCGGTCAGAAAAGCCTCGCCCCACAGCCTATGGTTGTGGCCCAATCCTGCATCCACTAGCAGGCAGTCCTTTACTGACTGTATCACAGCCCCACATCTTTCACACAGACCATTTTCAGCAGGGCTATAAGGGTTAGTCAAACGGTGAGTGATCCCCTTACGTCGCAACCATGTCCCAAATTGTTTGTTCAGAAATTCTCCGCCCCTATCTGTTTGCAGCTGCACAACAGGCCGAGCGAAGAGCTTTTCAGCTTGGGCAACCCATTCTCTGAATGTGGGGAAACACTCAGATTTCTGCTTTAACAAAAACAGCCAACTAAAACGTGATTTGTCATCTATTACCAGAAAAACATATCTGGCGCCCCCTTCAGTCTTCTGTGGAAAAGGGCCTATCACGTCACAATGGACAAGTTCTAAAACCTCTTTAGATACTCTGTCGCTTTTAGAAGCCACAGGCTTCCTCTTAGATTTGGCCATTTTACATACATTGCAATCTAGAAAACAGTTACAGCTATTTACTTTTAGGTTCTTGCACACCTTTTGCATCTCTGAAAGCACACGGAAATTGGCGTGACCCAGTTTTCTGTGCAGTTGATGTACACACCCCTTATGAACTGGCGAATTATCCTGAACCACCTGGGCTGCTTTAACAGGCTTGTCCTGCATTACATATAACCCATTTTCCAACTTTGCATGGCCACATACCTGAGTTCCATTCTTTATCAGACAGCCATCCTGCGTGAACTTAACACGATACCCTGCATTAATCAAACAGCTTACAGACAGTAAACAATAGTCCAAACTGCTGATAAACAGAGTCTCTGGTAGAGTAGTGTTCAAGCACTGCAGGAAACATGTTCCCTGGCCATCAATCTTGCTTCTACGACCATCAGCAAGATAAATTGAGTCTTTTCCATCAGCTGGCTTCTCCAGGGTCTTAAAGTCCTCCTGACTATTGCAGATAATCCTGCTGCTGCCAGAGTCCAGCAACCATGTTCCTCGAGGTATCTTTCTCTCCTCCCTAGAAAATGCAGACACAAACTGAGTAGAACGCGTGTTCTTCTTCCCTGAAGAGAACCCCTTCTGCTTACGTTTCTGCGTCGATTGCTGTCTCTGCTCCATGTCGTCTCCTGGAAGTCTTGCCCTGCATTGACGTTGGAGATGCCCGGGTTGGTTGCATCTATAGCATCTCCTCACCGCCATGGCCAAGTCCAAACCTTGGCGTTGCTCCATTGGCAGATTCTGCTGCTGGCCCCCTCGGCTGTAACTCCTCCGCTCTTGGAGTTCAGCCTGCCTATCTGACCTTCTTTCTGCTTCTTCGGTCAATCTGCCAACCACATACTCAAGGGTCAGATCTCGGGGACGCATACTCTCCATGCTGTTAATCACAGGCAACCAGCTTTCAGGCAAACTTGAAAGGATAATGTAGGTTTGGTCAGTCTCATCATAACGCTTACCTCTCTGCTGTAGTTGAAGAAACAGAGATTTCAGCATTTGAAGATGAGTTGCCAAACTCTCACCTTCCTTCATAACAGTCCTGAACAGCCTTCTGGTCAGAGAAATGATAGTTCCGGCAGTTTCTCTGACATGCATTGCCCTTAATAAATTCCAGCACTCAAATGCTGTGCTGGCATTTGCTACATGCAATAACTGAGAGTTTCTCAAACACAGCATAATTTGGGCACGGGCCCTTTCATCCAGCCGTTTTTTCTCAGCAGAGTCAGTTCTCAAAACCTCAGTTTCAACACAGTCCCATAGTCCATCTCTCCTTAACAACTGCTGCATTTTAATTGACCAACTCAGCCAGTTGCTTTCTGAGAGAAGTTCAAAAGGGATGCCTCCCCCAATATTTACAACTTGGGAAGACTGGAAATCTGCCATCTCTGCTGGTGCTTGCTGAGCCCCTTCTGTGGGGCCTCCAGCAATCTCTCCTGACTCTCTCTTTAGAGTCCAACTGGATGGTCCTGGCTGGCACTCACCGGCTTCTAGCTGCTGCCTCTGTTGACCCTCAAGTCCCGCCTGGCTCTGCAACTGGTGTAGCCGCTCTGTGAGTCGCCTGCTGTGGTCCTCTAGCAGTTCAAACTGTTCCAGTAGCTGACGCTGAGTGCTTTCCTGATCCTCAGATCCTAGCCGCTCCAGCGTCGCTGCAGACAGTTACAGCTTGCCACCAACTGCTCCAACGCACAGCCACTGTCTCCGTACACCACCAGGACTCACCAGCTCTTTGCTGAAATGCTGTTAGTCGTTTTGCACTCTGCACATGCTCAGAAACACTGGGCCCATAACCTGTCAGTGTTTGTAGAAAGCAAAAAAAAGAAGGAAAGGGTTCTGACCTCCCTTTATCTTCTCAGACTCCTTGTCGTCACAAAAAGAGTCCACGGGAATATCCTTGCAGAGTTTTATTCTTAAAAGTCTTTGTGCAAAACATGACTGAATAACTATACACACCAGCACCAACCAACCCAAACACCAGCCACAGCCCAAACTAACATTTCTCACTTATATATACAACTTGGTTCAGACCGCTGAGTCATGCTGACCCAGCTTTATTCGCATTAAAGAAACAGCGGCCGTTTTAGCCGTGACACGTCCACCCTGCGGGGGGGGGGCAGGCGGGAATCCCTCAGCGCAGCCAGCGCAGCCCCCCACCCTCCCGGCCCCCCACTCCCGCCCGGTGCCTCCTGGCCCTTGAGGTGGCGGCTTCCTTCGCTCTGGCGCCAAAACCTCCTTCCCCCTTCTGCTCTCTCTTCGCTTTCCAGATCAGCTGCTGAATTCTGACCGACTTATTCTAAGTGTCCCAATTATCCCAAGCGGAGTATTAGGAAATCAAGTGAGAAGCAGGAAGCTGTTAATTAAAGGGCCCAAGTGGATCCGGATACACTCCAGATGTGGGGTTGTTGTTTTTTTAAGGACCCACCTTCCTTTGGCTCTCTTTAAGCTGCTTTTATATGGAATCACAGTTGGCAGGTACCCCGAGGGTCATCCAGTCCAGCCCCCCAAGATGCAGGGACGTCCTGCCCAACGGGGGCCCCGATCCCGTGACCGAGTCTGGGGCCAGGCCGCTGCATTGCTTTCTTGTGCTCATGCCCCCCTGCCGCCCCAAAGCGCCCCCTCACCATCTCAGGGGGAGACGCCGGACGCTCTCTGGGCCTCCCGTGCAGACGCAGCACTCAAAGACGTAGAACCTGCCGGGTGGAGCCGGGTGTGTGGGGGGTCAGTCACAAGATGCCCTCGCCCTCTGACCCCCACCCTCCCCCCCCCACCCAGGGCTGCCCCTCACCTGTCCCCGTAGAGCAGCGGCTTGCTGAGGCACTGGGTGCAGGCCTCGTGGAACCACTGGGCGCAGCCGCGGCACTGCAGCATCTTCAGGTTCCACCTGAGGCAGAGGGAGAGAGGGGGCCGGTCAGCTGAGCGCCCCCCTCCGGTTCCAGAGGCGCCCTCCCTCCTCCCCACAAGCCCCCCTCTTCCGGGGGGGGCAGACTCACTCTCCGGGGCCCCCGCAGTAGCAGTAGCACTGCTGGCGGTTGGCGAGGTGCTCAGCGTCCCACTCCAGGGTCTTCAGCTGGTAGGGCAGGACCAGTTTCATGCCCAGCATGGCCTTGGCGTAGGGCCCCTTCTTGAGGGCGCCGCCCCGCTGCAGAAGGAGGAAAGCCGTGGGGCAGAGTCAGTGCGCGGGGCTGGGACAGAGGACCTCGGGGGGGGGCAGAGGAGACCACACTTACCTTGGTGGCCACAGCAAAGACACACTGCCGGCACGTCCAGGCCCCATCGCTCTGCACCCGGGGCAGGTGGCATTCCTGGTGGTAGGCTGCGGGGGGGGGGGAGAGGAAGGAGGGTCATCAGTGGGGCAGTGGGGGGGAGAACGGGGAACCAGGGGCAGCTTGTGGGGCTCCTTTGGCGGACTCACCGTGGCTGCATTTCTCACACCGCACCAGCCGGTTGTCTGGGCTCACGGCCTCCGAGTGGCACACGCAGCAGGACTGCTCCTCCCCAGGCACAGCCGCTAGGAGAAAAGGCAGGGGGGGCGTGAGGGGCCAGTCCCCCCCCCCAGGGCAGCTGGGTTCCTGCCCCAAGAGCCTCAGGAGCAAGATAGACTGCCTCTGGAGGTGGAGGCTCCATCGGGAGATAAGAAGTGTCTTCTGGATGGGATCCTCTGATCCAGCCCCCCCGCCTCACCCTGGGGAGCCAGGGAATGCCCCCCCCCAAAAAAGCGGCTTCCAGGAACCGGCCCTTCAGAACCACTGATATCTCGGCAGTGGGAGGGAGTTCCACAGGTGAACTCTGCACTGGGGTCATCCCTACAGAACAAGGCGGGGGGTGGGGGGTGGGGAGCAGCCAGGCCTGCAGGGGGCGGAGACTGGGGGGGGACCCCAAAGTGGGGGGGTGGGGGTGGGGGGCTTCACTGCCCACTGACCTGGGTTGATGTCCTTCCAGAGCACGAGGAACTGGGAGTCGTCCTCAAACTGCACCAGGCACACCTGCCGGAGGGGGTCCACCTGCGGGGGGGGCGGAGGGGGTGAGCAGAGACCCCCAGCCGGGGGGGGACGGGGGCGGACCCCCCTGCCCCCCCCGAGGGGAGGGGCAGCCACTGACCTTCTTGATGGTGCCCAGGTAGAGGAGGCCGTCGGTCCAGCGCGCCAGGACATCCTGGCCCTCCCAGAAGCGGGGCCAGCCGGGCGAGGGGGGCGCCCCTCCGCTGCCGGCCGCCGGCCGCTTCCAGGGCCCCGAGGTCAGGCGGGCGCTGGTCCGGGTCAGGCGGGCCGAGGCGGGGGAGGGGCGGGGGGCGCCCCCTTGCCGGCTCCGCTCTGGGGGTCCCTCTCGCCGCGGGGGGGGCGGGGGGTCTCAGGGGCGGCGGAGCGGGACCCTCGGCGGCTCCAGCCTCCCGCCGAGGGCCAGTGACACAGCAGCCGGAGCGGGGGGCCGCCAGGGGGGATGCCGAGGGCCGGGCGGCCCAGCCCCCCCCCCAGCGCCCCCACCCGGGCCCGCCACGCCCCCGCCGGGCTGGGGGGGGCAGCGGGGGAAAGACCGTGGCAGCGCCCGGGGGTCCCCCCAATGCCAGGACCCCCCGGCCCCCCTCCAAGGGGATCGCCCCGCTGCAGCGTCCCTGTGTGCCCCCCCCTGCCTCAGGCCCCCCCCCGATCCCCCTTCATGGGGGGGAGGGGAAAGGGGCCAGGGTCACTCGGGGTCCCCCCCCTCCAGGCCCCGCCCCACCTGCGCAGAGGGGCAGGCGGGTGTTCAACGGGGGAAGCTGCTGCCCCGGTGGCCAAGGCGCGCTCCGCCGGCCTCCCCCGGGGGGCCCCTCCCGTTTGTTTATTGATCTCCCTAGACATTGATCTCTCTCCCCCTAGATCTCCCTGGCCCCGCCCCTCCGGCGCAGGCCCCGCCCCCGCCCGCCCCCCCGCCCGCTCCCTGCGCGCCGCGGCCGTTGCCAGGGAGGGGCGGGGCCGCCTGCGGCACGCGCGCGCGCGCACTCACGCTCGCCCTCCCGCCGACGCTCCTTCCGGCGGAGGCGGGCTCGCGGCGCGCGTGCGCAGTGCGTCCTCCGCTCGGGCCGTGCGCCAAGGAGGGACTTGGGGGCGGAGCCGTGGGCGTAAGACGAAGAGGGCGGGTCCGGCCCGCGCGACGGGCGGCGCGGATTGGTCTCCTCCTCTCGCCGCCTGGCCATTGGCTGCCGGGCGGCGCCGCGGAGGAGGACGGGAGCTGTCCGTTTAAATCGACGGCGTTTGGGTCGGAGAGGGAGACGGAGGGCGAGGCGGAGGAGCCGGAGGGGCGCCGGTGAGGCCTCGGGGCGCGGGCAGAGGGCAGAGGGGCCCCTTCCTCGGGCGGGAGGGAGGGGGGACCAGCCAAGCCCCAGCAGATCGGGGGGAGGCGGCCTGAGGCCCGCGGGCGGATCCGGCCCCCGTCGCCTTCTCCCTCCGGCCCGCGGAGGGCCCGGCAATCAGCGCCCTTGGACATGCGCAGAAGGTGTCCTTTCCTTGAAAAGGCATCTCTGGCTTCTTTGCGGGGCAGAGGAATTCGCTCTCTTCCCCCCCCTCCCCGTGTAGTCCGGCCCCCCCAGGGCCTGCGGGACAGCGGACCGGCCCCCTGCGGGAAAGGGTTGCTGCCTCCCGGCCCAGAGGCAGCCTATCTCGGTGCTGGGGGCCATTTGGACTAGCCGGGCCTCCTTTGACCTTGCAGGCTGGGCTTCATTTCCTTACTGGCCTCCCACTGGCTTCTCCCCGAAGGCCTTGCCTGGAGCTGATGGATGGTCCACCTCCCGTGAGTCCCTTTCGGGGGCCGGGGGGGCGCCTCTCTCTTGCCTGCCTCGGCCTTCGACTCCCCCCCCCCTCCACCCTGCTTCTGAGATGCTTCATTAAATGAACTCAGCGGCCTTCCTCAGTTGCCACTCCGGGAGCAGAAGATGAACTCTGAGGGGAAAAGTTTCCTGCTGCCGAAAGGCCCCTCCCGGCTCCCTGTGTCTGCGCTGCACCTCAAGCGCCCGGCCAGCGATGAGAATGAGCCCCCCAAGGTGGACCGGGTGAGTTCCCAAGCCCCTCCCTTCTGCAGCATGGGGGGGGGTGCGAATGGGGCGTTGCCATTTCCAGCAGAGAGGGACGTGGAATAGGACCGGTGAGGGGGCATCCAGCCTGGCCCTGGAGAATAACAAGCGGCTGCCCTTTCCTTCCTCCCAGAAACGGGCTCGGGCTCCCCTGGACCCTACCAAGCAGGGAGGACCTGTGACAGCAGCCCCCTCCGTTCCGAAGCCTCCGCCAGCGGCCCCTGCGCTCCGAGGCCACCGCCAGGCCGGTAAGCTCAGGTCGGGGGGGGGGGGCGGGGCAGAACCTGGGGAGCCCTTCTGGACTTTGCTGTAACACCGCTTTCTTGGCAGGGGGGCGCCGCCGCTCGAGCACTCGGACCCGGGGGACTGCGGGTGTGGCAGGGCCGTCCACCACAGGTAGGCAGCGGGCTGCAGAAGCGTCCCTGTTAAGGGTGCCATATCGTACCTGTAAGGAATTGATCATTTAGAGGAGCAGCACCCATCGTGTTATTTTTCAAAAATATTATAAATATTGTTGTATTGATTTCCATTACAGTGGTACCTTGCTTCTCAAACGGCTTAGTTGTTGAACAAATTGGCTCCTGAACGCTGGAAACTTGGAAGTAAGCTTTCCAGTTTGCGAACGTTTTTTAGAAGCTGAACATCCGACACAGCTTCCGAATGAGTGCAGGATGCTCCTGCAGCCAGTCGGAAGCCGTCCCTTGGTTTGCGAATGGTTTCTGGAGTCTTGGACTCCAGGAACGGATGAAGTTTGAGAACCAAGCCACCTCTGTATAAAAAACAATGGCATTGCATAGCTAACCTATGGAACTTCCTCCCACAGGAGGTAGTGATAGCTACTAACTTGGATGGCTTTACAAGAGGATTAAACAGATGCACATCCGAGAGGGCAATCAGTGGCTACTAGCCGTGATGTCTGTGCTCTGCTTCTATGGCTGGAGGCAGAAATTCTTCTGGATACCTGTTGCTGGAAGCCACAAAGGGGGAGAGGGCTCTTGGACTTGAATCCTGCTCTCTGGTTTCCCACAGGAAACTGTTTGGCCACTGAGAACAGGATGCTGGGCTAGACAGGCCCCCTTGGGCCTGATCCAGTTATGTTCTTACAACACCAGGCAGCTATCTTTGCTGGACTCTTTTTGGCACCTGCTGAAGCCATTTTAGTTTTTTCAAGCTGATTCAGATGTGTAGAATGTGGGTTCCCCGTAATCCTGCATCTGGTGCCCCTTTAACTTGTGTGCATTCAGTGTAGGAAACAATATAAAAAGTTTGGAGAGGGGCTGGGGAAAATGCTCTGGCAATCCTGCCCACCATTAAATCCAGCATATTTCAGCTATACGTGATTTTGACTTTAGGCGCAATCCGTGGAAGGGAACCCCCACATATGTTGCTTTAATCTGTCTTGAGTTCCTTGCTGATTTTATGTTTTGAAGTATTACTATTGTTTGGAGATGTTTCATGAAGCAACGGAGGGGAGACAGGGTCCCCTTGGGAATCCTTTCACTGCTTCATGTCTCGTTCCTTGTTTCCCAGCAGGATCCCGTCGGACGGTGGCTGCGGCAGCCCCTAAGCCAGGTAAGGCCTAGAGAAGGGAGGGAGGTGCCCCCCCCCCGTGCCATCCTTGAGCCGCCACCGGGACCCTCACACTGTCCTCTCTCTCTCCCTCTCCCCTTGGCAGCCGCTGCTCCTGCCGCTGCTGGCGGGGGTGAGAAGAAGCGGGCCCCCTGGGACTTGAAGGGGCAAGTGAGCGACTTGCGGGCCAAAGGGGGGACCTACAAGGAGAAGGCCCAGGGGCTGGCCGGGGAGAATGAGGCCCTGAGGCATCAGCTGAGCCAGCTGGAGGGGGAGCTGAAGCAGGCGACGGCCCGCAACCAGCAGCTGGAGGGGCAGAACAGGTGAGCGAGCAGCAGCCTGAGAAGGGCATGGCGGGCTCCGTCTGCTCCTCCTGCAGCAGGACCTGACCTCTGCCCTACCCTCTCTTGGCAGTGCCCTGGCCTTGGAGCTGCAGACCTGCCAAGCGCAGGCCACAGAGAGCCGGCAGAGGGTGGAGCAGCTGGTGAAGCAGGAGCAGCAGCTGGAGGAGACCGTCAAGAGCCAGAGCCAGACGATCCAGGAGCTGGAAACCGCTGGCCGCAAAGCCAGGGAGGCCAAGGAGGATTTGGCTGCCCAGCTGGAGGCCAGAGAGGTGAGGGGGGGGGCTGGGGACCCTTCCACCCGCCCTTGAATGGTGATTGGAATCCCAAGGTGAGGCGAGGAATCCTTGGGACTAGCCAACATCCGCTTGTGACGCCTGCATTCCAGCGGGTTGGACTAGATGTCCCGTAGGTACCCTTCTGATTCCACAATGCCAGACTCAAGATCACAGTTAAGGGTCCTCAGCCCCAGAAAAGAGAGCTAGATACCTTAAAAAATGTTTTTTTAAAAAAATTATTAAATATTTTCAACATATAATACAAACCAAACTAGTTTTAAAAAAGATAATAAGATGAGAGAAAGATGTTGCAAACACTCTTGGAAAACAAGAATTTTTTAATAAAAGATAATAAGAAATACAGAAAAAAGCAATAAAAGGTGGGAAGATAAGGAGAAAAAGCAAGAAAATAAATAAAAATCACAACAGTAATAGTAATAATCGCAATAAAACACAAAATTTTATGTGTCTAGCCCTCTATCATAATTATATCTTAATCTTCAATCCCCCCCATACAGAGAAGTGTATCCCTCTCGGCTCTCGCTGGAAGCGCTTCCCTTCTCCTCAGCCTCACACCCTGTTTCTCACACAAGTCCCTTTTCTATCCATCGCAAGAGGGCCCTAGATATCTGTCTGGGGGAAGTGCTAACCTCTGCTGTGTCTGTTCCTGCTGGTGCTTTTCCTTTCCCAGCTGAGGAAGCCTGCATTTGCCGCCTCCTCCCTGAATTGTTGCCTGGCTGAGAGGGCGGGTGGGCGGCTCTGGGTTTGAGGTGGCCCGTCCCTCACTGGCCCTGGGGTTTCTCTGACGCAGGCGGAACTGCGCCTGGCGCAGGAGAGCCTGGCCCGGCGGGCGCAGGAGAATGAGGCGCTGGCAGCACACAAGGCCCAGCTGGAGCAGAAGCAGCACGAGTCGGAGATGGAGCGGCGCTCCCTGCACAACGCCGTCCAGGAGCTGAAGGTGGGCCGGTGGTGGTGGGGGGCTGGCACTGGGGGACCCTTTGTGGGGCTGGGTGCTGACGACTCCCCGCTCCCTCCAGGGCAACATCCGTGTCTTCTGCCGCGTGCGCCCCCTGCTGAGCAGCGAGAAGGAGGCCCAGAAACAGGGGGTGAGCCACCTCCGCTTCCCGCCAGACAACAGCAAGAGCCTGGTCTTATCCAAGGCGGAGGAGGTCAGTCTGGGGGTGGGGGGACAAGGCGGTTGTCGAAGTCTTGGTGGCATCTTGGGCTGTCACAGTTGCCAGGGGATGTCAGGAAGTCTCCACCTGCCGCAAAGCCTGCCGAGAGCCAGTGTGGGGTAGTGCTTAAGAGCGGTGGCCTCGTAATCTGGGGAACCGGGTTCGCATCTCCGCTCCTCCACATGCAGCTGCTGGGTGACCTTGGGCCAGTCACACTTCTTGAAGTCTCTCAGCCCCACTCACCTCATAGAGTGTTTGTTGTGGGGGAGGAAGGGAAAGGAGAACGTTAGCCACTTTGAGACTCCTTTGGGTAATGATAAAGCGGGATATCAAATCCAAACTCTTCTTCTTCTTCAAATAAGCCAGTGTTGTTCCTGCAATGACCTTTGCAGGAGCAGGAGAAACCCAAATGTTGATGGCCGGCCCAAGGCCAACAGACCCAATGCCAGCTGGAGGATATGTGTGTGTGTGCGAGAGAGAGCATTGTGGCCCCGGGAGAGCTGGCCAAGGGGGAACGCGGCCCCTGTCACCACTTACTCGGTAGAGGCTCATAATCTCAGAGTTGTGGGTTCAAGTCTTGCTTGGGGGTGGACTAGATGAGCCTCGTGGGTCTTCCAACTCTGCAATTCTTTGATTCTCTGCCAGTCCCACGTTGGTCGGGAGCGAAAAGAGGACATTGTCTATGAGTTCAACTTTGACCAGGTCTTCCCTCCGTCCAGCTCCCAGGAGGAGGTCTTTGAGGAGATCTCTCTGCTTGTGCAGGTAAGGAAAAGCATGTTATTCTGTCAACCACCCTGAAGAGCACATAAATCAATCAAATAAATATATAGAATAAATACATTAAGGGGGGAAGCGGCCCAGTTCTTCTAGTTTGTTATTATGTTGAGCATGGTACAGTCGTATCTTGGCCCTCAAACACCTTGGTACTCGTACACTTTGGCCCCTGAACGCTGAAAACCTGGAAGTAAGTGTTCCAACTCCCCAACATTCTTTGGCAGCCTTAGTTTTTGAACGGACTCGGTTCGACAACCAAGGTGCCACTGTATGATGATGATGATCGTGAGGATGATTCCCTGGCTGATTTGGCTGGTTTGTCCTGTGAGTCGTGGCTGAAGGATGGTCTGGAAATTCCACATAGGGCGGCTCTCCCCCTCCGGGGGCAGGTGGGGTCTGGTGGACGCCAGCCTGACGGCTTCCCTTCCTCCCCGCAGTCGGCCTTGGACGGCTACCACGTCTGCATCTTTGCCTACGGGCAGACGGGGAGCGGCAAGACGTACACCATGGAGGGCCCCGACTGCCAGGACCCTTCCACGGCCGGCATGATCCCCCGCGCAGTGCAGCAGATCTTCAGGAAAGCCCGGGAGATGGAGGCCAAAGGCTGGAAGGTGGGGGCAGAGAGGGAAAGCGGATGCAGGTGTCCAAAGGGGGTGGAGACCCCCGCTGCATTCACTCGCCATGCTGCAATTGCCAGGGGGGTTTCGCACTGGGCTTGGGAGCTCCCAGAGAGGGCGCTGGTGAGAGAGGGCTGCCTCCTTCACCCTCACCCACCCCACAGGATGGTGAGACCGCCAGTGTTTTTCTGCAGGGCCTTCCGTTCAGCCTCACAAGATCCCCTGAACACCCGAGGGCTGGCCTGTCTGAACTCCTGGGCCTCACCTTTGGAAGCCTCCTCTTGGAATAGCCATGCCAGTTGGTCCCCGAGTCTGAGCTGGGAGCGATGTGCTGGCTGGGCACGCGCCACCCCAGCCGCCTTCCCTGGTCTGATCCTGCCCCTCTGCCTGTCTCCTCCCAGTACCATTTCACTGCCAACTTCCTGGAGATCTACAATGAGTCTCTGCGGGACCTGCTGGTGTTGCGCCCTGAGCAGGGCTCTGAGCTGGAGATCCGGCGAGTGAGCCAATGCACGGAGGAGCTGCACGTTCCCAACCTCTGCTACGTCCCCGTTGCTTCGGAGCAAGAGGTACCGCGGTGGGGGGGGGCAGCTGTCTGTCTGGGATTTTCCTGGGGGGTTCCAGCGGTGCAGGGGGTCGGGTAGATGACCCTTGGGGGTCCCCTTCCAACACTACTCTTCTCCCGCTCTCTGCACTGTGTCCGGCCACCAGCCTGCTTGCAAGGGGTGGAGGAGAGGCAGAAGCCAGAGAACCAGCCCCATTGTGACCCGTTTTAGGGCCTTGGTCTGGGGACAAGGCAGCCAGAGTGTGTCTGCATCCAAAGCCTCTGAGGGGAGGAGCAGAGGGAGGAATCTGGGGTTGGGCTAGATGACCCTGGGGGCTCCCCTCCGACTGTGCCGTTCTCTGAGAGGCTTCTGCATGAAGGCCTGAGCCATCCTGCCTGTCTGGAGAGCTCAGATCACCTGGGTCTTGGCCCCTCGGCTCCTTATGGGGCTTCTGCCTGCCCTAGAGTTCCCAGAGGAAGAACTCCCCCCCCCCCATGCTTCCCTTTCTATTTGCAGGCAATGGTAGAAACTCCAGTGTAGAGGCTAGGCACCAAGCGGCTCCTTAAACCAAGCTTAAACTCACCCAAATGGGATGTCTCGTTGCCATTTTGGGGCCAGGCGTTCTAAAGTCTTATTTTTCAAATGATGGCCTGACTGACTGACTGATTCTCAGTTAAACATCTGGCCAGTTCAGATGACCACCTTGAGCTGGGATTGGGGCAGTCCACATATCTTGGCCTATTCCAACTTCTCTTTCTTAACTGTACATTCAGAATATAAGAATATTCTTTGCAGCTGAGCGTGGGGCAGTGGGGGCAGCGGGGGAGTGAAGTCAGGTGAGAACAAGGAGCTGCCATTGTTCACTGCTCCTGCTCAGGCTGCTGAGAGAAACCGTTTTGGTTCCTGATACTCATTCTGATTGTGTAACGGATAGAATTCTATAGGACGAGGTCCTCGTGTGTGGAAAGAGTCTTGCTCCGAGGATTCCCAGGCTTCCCCTCCAGGCGGTGATGTCCAACGCCATCGGGCGCCCGGGCATCTCAGTCTGGTCGCAAGTAGCCAATAGCCGGGGGGGGGGGAATGTGCCCGGCTAGCCTCTTCACGCTGTTTGCCTGGGGCTGGCTAGGGCCAGAGGATCTCTGGGGTCCCTTCCGACCGCCATTCTCCGCCTCCTGCCCCCCGCTTGCCCCTTCAGGTCCTGAAGCTGCTCCAGAGAGCCAAAGCCAACCGCTCGGTGGCCAAGACGAATCTCAACGAGCGCTCTTCCCGCAGCCACAGCCTCTTCCAGCTGCGCATCGAGGGCCACAACCCCAACCGGGAGCTGCACACCTCCTGTGAGTGTGGCCGGCCCCACGACCCCCTTCGCCGGAGGCCTCTGTCCCTGCCCTGGCCCAGAGGCGCTCCCTTGCTCTCCCTCCTCTTCTAGGCCAGGCCCTCTGTGGGTCCCTGGTCCCCAGCACCCCCCCCTTCTCCCTCCACCCTCACCCCTCCTTTGTCCCCCCCCCCCCCGCAGCCGTGCTGAGCTTGGTGGACCTGGCTGGCAGTGAGCGCCTGGACAGGTCCCTCTCCACCGGCGACCGCCTCAAGGAGACCCAGGCCATCAACAGCAGCCTCTCCAACCTGGGCCTGGTCATCACCGCCCTCAGCAACAAGGTAGGCGGGAGAGGGGGGTCGCGTGTGCCTCCGGGGGGGGGGGAGTCCTGGCCAGCCATGGGGCAGCCCTTTGCAGCCCCACAGCCCGCCTCCCGCAGTGCGCTGGTCTTCTGCGAGGGTGAGGATGTGGCGTCCAGCACTGTCTCACGTGTGGGGTGCCCACCTATCGGGGGCTCTAGAGCTGTGATTCCTTCCAACTCTACAATTCAATCGGGAATGGGACAGCCTCATGATGCTGGCGGAACCGGCCTGCCCTAAGTGGGGAGGAGGGTCCCCACACATTTCCCCCTCCTGCACCCATCCTTGTCCGCTTCCTTTGCCCCCTTGCAGGAGGCCCATGTGCCCTACCGGAACAGCAAGCTGACCTACCTCCTCCAGAACTCCTTAGGCGGCAATTCCAAGATGTGAGTCGGCAAGGAGGGAGTTGATGGCTCCCCCTCCCCTTTGAGGCCTGGTCTGCGCTGTCCTGCCAGGAACGCAGGGGGTTGGGCTAGATGACCCCTTTCAACCCAGAGGTCTCTGACAGGGGGGCCATGCACCCCCCTTGAGGCAGCCTCTGTTTCTCCTCACCCTCTCCTCTGGCCTTTCCCCCCAGGCTGATGTTTGTTAACATCTCGCCCTCGGAGGAGAACTTTGCCGAGTCCCTCAATTCCCTTCGCTTTGCCAGAAAGGTAAGTGGCTGCAGCATCCGGCTGGGGGGGGGCGGGGGTGTCCCTTTCTCTGGGCTGCTTGCAGAATCTCCTCTGCGGAAGGGGCATCCTGACCGCAGCTGGATGGAGGAGGTGGCGGCAGCAGCAGCTGTGGGGACCAGTTTCTGGCCCCCCAAATCTGCCCGGTCTTGCCTTGCAGGTCAATGACTGTGTCATTGGCACAGCATCAAAGCGGAAGTGAGGGCGGCGGAGGCGGCTGGTCTTTCTGCGTCTCGGATAGCGACTCCCATTCTTACTCTTTTGTCTTCTAAAGTCATGATACTTTTTTTGTAATAAATGTTTATATTTCTGCATTTATATTCTGAAATTTTCTTCTTCCACTGCTGAATTTGGCTTTTTCTGCTGTCTTCCTCCGGTGAGCTGCGTGCCCAGGCTCCACTTCAGGGCGTCTCCTCCCTCTCAAGCCTCCCTGCCCTTTCGTTGGCAGCAGTGCAGTGGCCTGTGTGGTGTAGTGGTTAAGAGCAGTGGACTCGTAATCTGGGGAACCGGGTTCATGTCTCCGCTCCTCCACATGCAGCTGCTGGGTGACCTTGGGCCAGTCACCCTTCTCTGAAGTCTCTCAGCCCCACTCACCTCACAGAGGGTTTCTGGTGGGGGAGGAAGGGAAAGGAGATTGTTAGCCACTTTGCGACTCCTTCTGGTAGTGATAAAGCAGGATATCAAATCCAAACTCCTCCTCTTCCTCCCCCTCTTCTTCTTCTTCTTCTTCTTCTTCTTCTTCTTCTTCTTCTTCTTCTTCTTCTTCTTCTTCAGGGGTAAGGGAAATAGGTGGCTTGAGCTTGAGTTTGGCCCTTCTGGAAAGGATCCTGTGGCAACGGGAGGACTTTAACTGTGGCTGAGGCAGGAAAGCCTTGTAGGTAACCGTAAGACCCTTGTGGTCAGAGGAGGCTTCAAGGGCTCTCAGCAACCAACTCTTGCATGATGTGGCTTTGCTAGCAAGGCCAAAACATGCAGAAATGGCCCGCCAGGAAAGATGGGCTACTCCTGTTGAACTCCTTCCTGCAAAAAGCTGCCACAGCACCTCGCCAGAGACTCCTGAACAGGCTATTATGTTCTTATGTACGAAGAGATAAAAGTTTAGCTGTGTTTCAGAGGAGAAAAACATGCTGGTTGTGTCAGGGCTTGTTTGTGAGTTGGGGGGTTCATCCAAGCAAAAATACACACCATAGTAACAAACAACATACTGTTACGGAAGAATCTAGGTGGGAGGCTGCTCAGTCCCCCAACCGGTCGGGCAGAGCCAGAATAAAGGAGGAGTCCAGCCACCAACCGGAGCAAATAGCTGTAGACCAAAGTTTATTGCGCAACAGGGTCAAAGAGGAATTTGGAACCCCGAGGATGGGGTGGCGACTTTTTAAAACTTTCCCACCATATCCCAGAATACAGTTCAAAGGGGAGGGGTTAACCTTGGCAAACATGTCCAGACAAGTCCTTGGTACAACATCAGCATAAGCAGACATGTCAGGGCAAGACCCAGGTGTTAGATTAGCATAGGCAAACACTTCTGAAGTCCCACCACCCAAAGTAAAACAGAACTTCCTTTGCATGTCTGGCCCCTTGGCAAGTTTGAGGATGGGATTAGGCTCTCCTTGGTATGTAGCCTTTTTAATCCATGGGTAGGAAAAATTGTTGCACCCGAGCAGAGACAAAAGGAGCCAAACGACACCAAGGGGTTAATCCAGAGAAAGAGTGTTTTATTCTGCCATGGGGGGGGGGGGGCAGAGGCACCTGTGTGATTCAGTTCACAAAAGACAGGCCGCAGCAAAAAGTATTTTACATCAGGTTTTTATCCTGTTCTCCAAAGCCCCTCCTTCCCTCTCCCCCTTCACAGATTCTTACATAGAAATGTTGCTTTTCGTTCTCTGACTCTGTTCCCGGAAGTATGTTGCAAGTCAATGTACCAGGACAAGGTTATCTTGGATCTGGGAAGCGAAAGGCTTTACTGTTCTCAGCTGTAGGTTTGTTACAGCGTTTTTGTTACAGAGAGGACTGCTTAGCTCATGCTTTTTGTCTTAGAGGAAAATGCAGTTTTAAAATGCGTACGCCGAGGCCTGGCTGGGGGGGGGAATTCACAAACAGTTTTTAGGGCTTTCTGGGGTAACCCTAACTACCCCTTCATTCCACACCTCTCAATTTTGGGCAGCCTCCAAGGCTCGTCCCAGGAAGGCACAGGCTGATATACTCGGGTCAGAGCTATAATCTGGGGGCGAAGCATGCGTGAAATCATATTGCGTGTCATTGTATGCAAGCATTGCAGCAGGCAAGGTACAGAAAAGCAAAAAATTAGCAAGATGAACAGTGGGCCAAGCAGCAGCAAAAACAGGCCTTTTACCCATCCTAGGTTTGGCAACCAGTCAAGCCATGACATGTCCCATCCCTCCCAGGTTTCGGTAGGAATATGGGCCACTGTTTCAAGTCCTGCTGCCAAATTGCGAATGGCTTCACCATGATCAGAGATGTTAAAGCAACAGGCCCCACCCGTGAGATTTAACGCTGCACAAAAGCCGCCATATTGCGCCAGGAGAAAGTCCAACGCTAAGCGGACTGAGAGAAACGCGTGTCTCATCCAATTGCGTGGCAATTAACCTAAGGGCCGTGGCTGTTGTGTTAGCAACAATCTCTACCACTGCCTGGAGTCTGATTACGCGGTTCAAGTTCTAGATCAGCCCCCTTGCCCCAGAGATTTTCTCTCCCCGATTCCATGAGGCTGGAGAATAATGGGCCAGTATCCTTTCTGGAGGCCACTGATTTTTGCCCCAATTCTGGGAACTCCCACCTGCAATTGTTGCCAGGTCAGTCGAAACGCCTCCTTCTAGGGAGTGCAGAGGCAATCTGGTCAGGAATCCACATGGGGGGGTATTAAGTAGGCTGGAAAACAGACCCCGTACCATCCTCTTGGGAGGGCATAGAATCATAGAAGAGTTGGAAGAGACCACAAGGGCCATCGAGTCCAACCCCCTGCCAAGCAGGAAACACCATCAGAGCACTCCTGACATATGGTTGTCAAGCCTCTGCTTAAAGACCTCCAAAGAAGGAGACTCCACCACACTCCTTGGCAGCAAATTCCACTGTCGAACAGCTCTTACTGTCAGGAAGTTCTTCCTAATGTTGAGGTGGAATCTTCTTTCTTGTAGTTTGGATCCATTGCTCCGTGTCCGCTTCTCTGGAGCAGCAGAAAACAACCTTTCTCCCTCCTCTATGTGACATCCTTTTATATATTTGAACATGGCTATCATATCACCCCTTAACCTCCTCTTCTTCAGGCTAAACACGCCCAGCTCCCTTAGCCGTTCCTCATAAGGCATCGTTTCCAGGCCTTTGACCATTTTGGTTGCCCTCCTCTGGACACGTTCCAGTTTGTCAGTGTCCTTCTTGAATTGTGGTGCCCAGAACTGGACACAGTACTCCAGGTGTGGTCTGACCAGAGCAGAATACAGTGGCACTATTACTTCCCTTGATCTAGATGCTATACTCCTATTGATGCAGCCCAGAATTGCATTGGCTTTTTTAGCTGCCGCGTCACACTGTTGGCTCATGTCAAGTTTGTGGTCAACCAAGACTCCTAGATCCTTTTCACATGTACTGCTCTCAAGCCAGGTGTCACCCATCTTGTATTTGTGCTTCTCATTTCTTTTGCCCAAGTGCAATACTTTACATTTCTCCCTGTTAAAATTCATTTTGTTTGTTTTGGCCCAGTTCTCTAATTTGTCAAGGTCGTTTTGAAGTGTGATCCTGTCCTCTGGGGTGTTAGCCACCCCTCCCAGTTTGGTGTCATCTGCAAATTTGATCAGGATGCCCTTGATAGGCCTTCCTGCCACACACCCAGTAAACGTCCTGACCATGGGCAGATATGGTGCCTGTTAGCAAGCGGGCCAGGCATGCAGTCAAATTGGAACCAGAAAAAGTTCCTGTCTCGGACTCAGGCATGTTTGTTGGGGCTGGGAAGGTACGATCACAGTGGGAAGTGCCCACATAGGTCTGAGCGTCACTGGCGTCATTCGATTTGTTGACACAAAGGCAGCCAGTGATCCGGTGAACCAGGAAAGGGACAGAATGATTCCATAAAGAAGAATGGTTGCCCAGAGGCTGGAAGGCAACAAGTGGAGTTGTGACCAAGGACTCATTCCAAGGCACAGGGAGGAGTGGCATTCCTCCCAGAGCATCTACAGGGGCCAGGGTGCAGACGGCACAATTGGTCCAATTCGCAGAGAACGCAACCATCTCGGCAACCTGAACCCACTTATTATTTGTGTGGTGGGCCCCCCACGATTGAAGCAGTTGTCTGGTCAGTGTGAGTGGTATTGGCATTTCTAAGGTCAAAGGCAACAAAAATACCAGCACGGGTACCAACAGTCGTATCTGAGCCATTTTATGCACGGGGAGGGGCTTAGGTAAGTGCCAGAGAGCGGGCTGGGGTGTAATTACGCTGAAAGAAAAGACCCACTAGACACCCCCCTCTGCAGGGGTGGCGTAAAGCAAACCAGGCCCAGGTACCTTCAATAAAGTTCAGTTATGCAAAAGGAAAGGAAAGAAAATGTCCCCTTTCAATCCACGCTGGTTGCAGGAGCTGGAGTGCAGTCTGGAGCACGTCTGGAAATGGTGAGTCGAAGCGGCTCTTGTTGATGCGGTGTAACAGTCCAATCCGAGAAGGCCTTCTTTACACGGGTATGATGTATCCAAGGAGCTATGCCGGAGACTTTAACAGCCGTGGGAGTAGAAAGTAAGACGATGTGTGGTCCTTTCCAACAGGGCTGGAGCGGCGTCTGGGCCCAATCACGTATCCAGACCTCATCACCCGGTAAAAACGAATGGAGGGGCTCAACCAAGGAGCAAGGCGTCCTGGCAAATTGCCACCTGTTGAGAGAAGAAAACACACGCGAGAGAGACTGCAAATAGTTTTCAATATGCATATCATGAGTTGAATGTGGAGATATCATTTGCACATAAGGCAGGGGCCTAGCAAACATTAATTCAAAAGGACTCAGATGAATATGCTTAGCGGGAATACTTCGAACGCGAAGCAATGCGAGAGGCAACATGCTAACCCAATTTTAGTTCGTTTCTTGGGTTAGTTTTGACAGCTGGTTTTTCAAAGTCCTATTCATACGTTCAACTTTCCCAGAGCTTTGAGGCCTGTAGGCTGTGTGAAGTTTCCAGCTTCCACCCTTCCTGTGTAAGTGCAGACAGCCACTAAGAGATCATGGTATAAGCCACACCTGGGCAGTTCAGTGAAATCAATAATTAAGTCCTCCATGGGAGCTGTCCCTTGATGTTGAATTCCGGAAGGAGGTAAGGGTCCTGTTCTGGGATTCTTTTTCTGGCAGAGAACACAACGCCTCCAGGCCTCAGACGCTAACCTTGGATCTATAGTAACTGCTCCCAAGATCTTTGGCCAGAGCATCGGGCCCCACGTGACAGGAGTCGTGGTACCGACGCACAACTTGGGGGGCTAGGGACTCTGCCACCCATAGGCAGTTGTCAGGTGTAAGATACCATCCCTCATCAGTAGTTGCCAACTTCTCAGCTTCTGCCACTTGTCGCTCCTGTGTGGTGTATGGTGGTCTAAGGCTAGTATCCACAATCTTCTCTGGTATCAGGGATCCCAGGAAGAGAGCAGGTGCCTCTTGTCTAGCTGCTTGTTTAGCTGTTTTGTCGGCTAGGCGATTGCCCCTGGCCGCATCACTTAGTCCAGTTTGATGTCCATAACAATGTATCACAGCCACTTGGCTGGGAGCCCATACTGCAGTTAAAAGATCCATAAGGGCTTGGGGGTGCTGCACCTGGCTCCCCTTTGACGTGAGCATGCCACGCTCCTTCCAAAGTGCTCTGTGGGCATGCAGGGTAAGAAAAGCATATTTTGAGTCAGTATATATATTAATGTCTATGCCTTCAGCCAACTGTAGTGCAAGCTGAGCGGATGAAGAAGGGGGAAGTGGGGAGGCTTCAATGATTTCCCCTTCCAGGGCTACTACAGCGTACCCCGCTTTTCGTTGGCCTCCCTCCAGAAAGCTGCTACCATCCACAAACCAGGAAGGCCAGGCAGGATTTGGCATGTCCTTCAAATCAGGTGTACTAGAATAAACTTCATCCATCACCTGTAAACAATCAGCTCAGCAATTATCACCTCTGGGCACTTCCTGGAGTCCCTTTTCCAAGGGCAAAATAGCGTTGGAATAGAGGAAAATGGCAAAGGAGTTGATTTTATGATTTTTTAAAGCTAGGTAACTTACCTAAGCTGTCAAGTTGAAAGAATACATTCAGGCATAATATTTGTAACATTTAACAACTTTAAAGATGTGCCCCCCCATAATTTTCATAAGAATATGTCCAGCCAATATGTCCATCCTATGTCAATAACAAATTGTCGCTGTTTTTTGGTTGAATATATGTTATATGGACCTAAGAGGTATCTAAAGCCATTTGCACATAACATTTGCCGCAACCCTGTAATAGGAATTTTATGCTCTTAAATATATGATAATGTTCATAAGTGTACCAACCAAGCACATATATAGATCAGCACAGGAAGACACGCCTGGAACCTTTTTGGTTCCTAAACTGAGCAAATGTTTTCTCTGCAAGGTCAAACCGGAAAAGCCTCCCCATTGTCTTTTCCTTCACAAATCCTGTCTTAAGGGTATGTCTGTGTTTGAATAGGGTGTCAGCCTGTGACCTGGCCCAGGAACTAAGTATTTATCATTACAAAAGACTGGCCAGGCTCCCCAGGCAATCCAATCAAGGAACCTGCCAGACAGGAGATAAACAAAAAAGGGAGAAAAACAATATTAAAAATTCTATTTTGGACTGCCTTGTCTGTGATGTAGGTGTGATGTATCTGAGGGGTGGTCTTAGGTTACACCCCTTCTGTGATGTATGTATGATGTTCCAGGGGGTGGTCTTGGTCTACAGGGTGGCAATTTCAAAAGTCTTTATAAGGCCTTGCGCACCATTGTTCTGGGTCCTTCCTCTCTCCTGCAAGTGAGGGGAGCACCCTGTTGCAACAGTTCAATCAAGGCCAAGCCTACAGGCTGCTGTTTTGCTCCAAGTAATCCTAGTTGGTGTCTTTGTTTTCGTCCAAGGGAGCCCTCGGATTTTTCCGCTAACACCCCAGAGTCAAAATAAAAAAATTCCTTCCAGTAGCACCTTAAAGACCAACTAAGTTACCGTATTTTTTGCACCATAACACTCACTTTTTTCCTCCTAGAAAGTAAGGGGAAATGTCTGTGCGTGTTATGGAGGGAATGCCTACAGGTGGCATGCCTACGGATTTTCCTCCTCTAAAAACTATGCGCGTGTTATGGTCAGGTGCGTGTTATAGAGCGAAAAATACGGTAGTTCTTGGTATGAGCTTTCGTGTGCATGCACACTTCTTCAGATACACTGTATGTATGTGTGTGTGTGTGTGTGTGTGTGTGTGTATGTATGTACAGTATGTGTGTATCTGAAGAAGTGTGCATGCACACGAAAGCTCATACCAAGAACTAACTTAGTTGGTCTTTAAGGTGCTACTGGAAGTAAATAGTGGAAATCTCAGGAAAGAAAGGGGGGGAGCATATAGGCACATGAAGTGGCAGAGATTCCCCTTGAAAGATGGGGCGAGAAGAGAGAAGCCAAGAGAGCCCCAAAGGCGCCTCCGTCTCTGATAGGCAGGGTGCTTTTATTATTCATATTATTACAGTGGAACCTCGGTTGTGGAACGCCTCCATTGTCGGGCGTACACTCCTGAATTAAAAAAAACACATTCAGATCTCAGGGTGTTTCACACCATAATATACAAGAGGAAAACAAGTCAATAAGTAAACAGCAAAAGAAGACCCCTCCCCTTATTCTATTCTGGACTCTCCTCCTGCCCCGTCCTGCTCCAGTGGCTGGAGAGATCCTGGAGCTTCACCGGAGGCCAGGCAGCAGCAGCAGCAGCAGCTGAGGAGCGTAGAAATGTCGGGTCAGAAGGGACCCTGAAGGTTATCTAGGGCAGTGTTTCCCAACCACTGTTCCGCGGCACACTAGTGTGCCGCGAGATGTTGCCTGGTGTGCCGCGGGAAAAATTAAAAAATTCGAAAGATTTTTTTTAAAAAAAGTCAAATTTTCGATTGGGACGCCGTCACTAGATGACCCCTGGGGTTCCCTCCCTCCCTCCCGCTCTGCGCCTCCCTCCTCCTCCTCCTCCGGGGAGGCCCTTCCTGGCTCTCGGCCAAGGCTTGGCGGCTGCCACTCACTCACTCGCTCGCCCACCCGTCCCTCCATCCCTGCACCCAGCCTCTCCCCCTCCGTCCCCGGCGCGGGGGCTGCCGGGATCCGTAGTCCCCTCGCCCTTGGGCTCCGCGCCCGCGCGGGGTGCGCGAACTACGTTTCCCAGCGTGGCCTGGCGGGCCGGGCGTTTTGTTTGAAGCGCTCTTCTCCCGGCCATGGAATGAGCACAGCGGCGGCGGGCGGGCAGGGGCTCTTCCGCGCAGACCCCGCACAGCCTGCCTGCACCCCCACGGAGATCGGGTGGCAGGATGGAGCCCAGGGATCCCCGCGGAGGCGGAGCGGCGGAGGCGGAGGCTGCCCCCCAGGTAGGGCTGCGTCGGGGGGGTGTTTATTTTTGCAATGCTGCATCCGCGCCGGAGGGGACGCATCGGACCGCGGGGAGACCCCTTGGCGGGCGTGCAAGGCAATGCATGCGTGCAGGTGTTGCATGGAGTGCAGTGCAATGCAATGGCAACGCGGCGCCCTGCATGCATGCATGCAACTTCCACCGGCGCTCCGGACTTGGCAGGTGAGGGGGGTCCCCAGTGGGTGGCAGAGAGAGCCGGGAGGGCGAAGGGGAGCCGGGGGGGAGCAGCGCTGCTCCCCGAGCTGAGCCCGGGGGGAAACTTCGGCGTCGTTGCACCGGGTGTTGGAAGCGGAGGCTGGCGGGGGCCCCTCACCTGCAAAACCTGGTCGCCTCTCATATATTTCGTGCATTGCATTCATCGCCCGCTTTCTCCTCCAAGGAGCTCCCGGGGGCGCGCGTGGTTCTCCCCGTGTTAACCTCGCAACAACAGCCCTGCGAGGTGGGTCAGGCGAGTGGCCCACGGGAGCACCCAGGGATTGTCCTGGCCAGGTGGGGTGATTTGAACCCTGCTCTCTGCCCGGTCTTCGTCCTCATTTAGCCCCCACATGTGCATGACTGTGCATGACTGAGGTTTTCCCCCCTCGTCTTGGCAATGGTGTGAGTCTGTGCTGTTAATTAATGGGATTCTGCCTTCGGAGAAGATGAGCCAGCCCTCAAGGAGGTGATTATGTAATTTGCTAGCAATTCATGTCCCTCCCGGAGTGACGCTGAGCACTGACGTCACGGGGCTGTAATGGTGGTGTGCCTCGAGATTTTTTTCATGAAACAAGTGTGCCTTTGCCCAAAAAAGGTTGGGAAACACTGATCTAGGGGGCTGGACAAGATTTTATTACTTATGTGCCTCCCATCTGACAGGGTTGCCCCAGCCACTCTGGGCGGCTTGCAGTAAAATATTTTAAAAGATGACCCTCGAGGTCCCTACCAATTCCTCTCTCTGTGTAAATTATTGAATGTGCCTACATGCCATTTTTTGTTTACTGAAAGCTCAAAGCAGCTTACTTTAACAGAAATAAACAAATCACATTGTTCCAAATCACAGAACACAATTAGGAGCACTGTGAAATATCAGCAACAGTGCTGTAAAACAGACAAATGAACCCACAAATCAGCACTAGAAAATGAACAGACTCAAGGAGGCTCCAAAATTTGTCCAGCCAGAAGCCTCCGAAAGAGAAATATGATTTCTGTCAAACAGGGAACTCCTGGCCAAACTTGTGGCTTCCCGTGGCCACCTACAGAAGGCAGCGTTCCCAAAGGGGGGCATCACAATGTTGTTTTATGGTTTTTTATCCCAACACCTTGTATCATCAGGAATCCCTGGTGGGCGGCTGCCCAGGCTTCTGAGACAAGGCAGCAGCAGAGGAGAGAGAAAGGTTTGGAAAGGAGCCCAGCCCCCTGCAATACAGTTGATAAAGCAAGCCTCTTGTGGGGGTTGGGCTAGATGACCCTTGGGCTCCCTCCCGCCTGGCCTGCGGAGCCCCCTGTGCCCTCTCCTCCCCCCTTGGCCCCTCACCCTCTCCCTCCTCCTTGCAGCGGCCATGGAGCCCGAGACGCGCAGCGTGCAGATTGAGTTCCCTCACTACGCCGCCGTCCTGCTGGAGTCGCTCAACAAGCACCGGCTGGAGGGCAAGTTCTGCGACATCGCCATCCACGTCCAGGGCCGCGTCTTCCAGGCGCACAAGAGCGTCCTGGCCGCCTCCTCGCCCTACTTCCACGACAAGCTGCTCCTGCACGACACCAACTGCATCGTGCTGCCCGGCGTCATCGAGCCGGACGCCTTCGAGAACCTCCTGCAGCTCATCTACTCGGGGCGCCTCAGGCTGCTCCTGGAGGCCCTGCCCAGCCACCTCCTGGTGGCCAGCGGGCTCCAGATGTGGCAGGTGGTGGACCAGTGCTCAGGCATCCTCAAGGAGCTGGAGGGCGGCGCCTGCCGGCCTTGGTCCAGCCGCGCCAGCGAGAGCCAGTCGCCCAGCAGCAGCAACTACTTTGGCTCCAGGGACGAGGCTGAAGCCGAGGCTCCTGGGCGGCGGCGGCGCACCTGCCCCGACGGCGAGGTCCTGAAGATCCGCGTGCCGCCTGACGAGGAGGAGGACGAGGAGGAGGAGGATGAGGAGCACCAGGCGCAGATCTGCAGCGGCTCCACCGACGGGCCGGCCAAGGCCGAGGAGAGCCGAGTCAAGGAGCCGCCCTTTGCCTCGGCCCACGAGGCCCCCAAGGTCTTCTACATCAAGCAGGAGCGCTTTGACGCTGAGGAGGCGGCCGCCTCGGCCTCGGTGCTGGGCGGATCCGGCAGCAGCTCGTGCCTGTCGGAGGCTGGCTTCTTCAAGTCTCTGGGCAGGCCGCTGGCCGTGTTGGGGCTGTGCCCGGCCGAGATCCAGGAGAGCGGCGAGGTCAGCTACCTGCTCCCTGGCGCCCCGGCGGCATCCTCGTCCAGCGGCCCTGGCGGCGGCTTCTCGACAAAGGCGGACTCGGTGGCCTTCCCCGAGAGTTCGTGGAAGCCCGTGGACCTCCATGGCAACGAGATCCTGGCGCACGCCGTGCACGGGCAGGTGGTTCACGCGCCCGTCAAGCTGATGTCTGCGCCCGACGGCAAGAAGTTTGGCTGCCTGTGCGGGAAGTGCTTTGCGGTCAAGCCCAAGCGGGACCGCCACATCATGCTGACCTTCAGCCTGCGCCCCTTTGGCTGCTCCGTCTGCAACAAGAAGTTCAAGCTGAAGCACCACCTGACCGAGCACATGAAGACGCACGGCGGCAACCTGTACGCCTGCGAGGACTGCGGGCGCAAGTTCCGCGTCCAGAGCTGCTTCCTCAAGCACAAGGAGATCTGCAAGGGGCAGGGCTGGGCCACCGCCTGCTGGACCTACAAGTAGAAGCAGGGGGGAGAGGCCCACCCAGAGATGGATGGAGGGATGGGAATCCCTGTGGACCCTCTTGGGGGCACGGAGGCGGGTTTGGGGGTCAGGGGGCCAGAGTACGTGTGGTGGGCAGGGCACCTCCCCCTGTGCTGGGGGGCGATGGCATAGACACGCCCAAAGACCCCCCTTCGCCAGCCCCGCCACTTTGGGGATCAGGCTGGCGTGAAAGGCAGGGAGCGAAGGGTTAAGCCCCAGGTGATGGGGAGGGGGGCTCCGTCAAGAGGGCTCTCCCCTTCCTGGACAGTCCCCCCTTCCCAGGCATGTAAGCTGTGGGGCCTTGTACAGGCCTGCTCTTCCTGCCCCACCTTCTTGGGGGGGAGTCCCTGCTGCCCCCAGGTGGCGTCTGCGCACCCCCCACTTCTCTGCCTCTGTCTGGACACCATTTAAAATCTAATTCAATGCACAATTTTGAAATCGACATTAAAACCCCGCCATTCACACAAACTGGCTGCTGGATGAGGACGTGGAAAGCTGCTCTCGTTCAGCCCCTCCAACGGCTCCAGGGGGGAGACGGGGGGCTGAGAGAGGCCTCCCCGGCTGCTGCCCTCCCTGGTCTTCCGGTGGACTGGCTCTGGACATGGAGGCTCCACTGTGGCCTTGCCCTGCTCTTCCTCTTCCTCCCTCACATCCATTTTGGTTGTTGGCCTGCACACGGCCCTGTGCCCCCCGGCCTCGCTGTGCCCCAAAGCGCGTCTGTCCCAGATCCCTGGGGCCCCTGGCGGCAACCCTCCCCGCTGTTCTGCCCTCTTATGATTTCCCCAGGTAAGAATGAGCTGCCCTGCCTTTCTGGACGCTGCTTCTGAGAGGACCTGGGCAGGGGAAGGGCTTGGTGGGCAGAGGAGCCCCTCGGGTTCCTCCTGCTGCCGGCCCAGGGGTCTGGCCCTTGGGGCTGCAGGGAGGGCAGCCGGCAGCCAGGGGGTCTCCAGCGCCCTTTTCCCAGAAGAGCTGGCAGGCTGCAGGTGCCCCACATGCCCCACAGCTGTGTGCAGAAGGACAGGAGGGAGAGGGGCTGTCTCAGGGGGAAGCGCAGGACTGTAGTGTGGCAGCAGGCGCTCAGTCCCCAGCATCTCCAGGCCACAGGTCCAAAATCCAGCAGAGCTGCTGCCAGCCAGTGTCAGCAGCCCTGGGTTCACCAGACCCAATGGCCTTGACTTTGTCTAGGGTGGCTTCTCCCCCCCCCCCCTCCGTTCATAAGCTGGGATAACTCAGTGGAGCGCGAGATTCTTGGGTTCGAGTCCCACGTTGGTCAAAGAAGGATCTTGGGCTGGGCTGGGCTGCGTGACTCTGATGGTCCCTTCTGACTCTGGGATACTATGCTAACTTCCAAAGCTTCCCAGAACTGCAGAGGGGGAAACAGACTGGATATAGAAATACTAACTATGTTTATTATTTCATTCTGTATTCTGGGTTGGCCCATCCACTCTGGGCGGCTTCCAAGAGAGATGGAAGCAGAACCAAACGTCCCACCTTGAAAACTTCCCTGCACAGGCAGCCCCAAAGCTGTCTTTGCTATTAAATTGTGGGGTGGAGATTGGTAGGGAGCAGAGATCCTGGAGATGGGGCAGGACAGGTCTTTCCCCCTTTTCTTTTGAAAGTTTAGCTTAATTTATTACATAGAGAGAGAGAGAGAGAGAAGTGAAAAACACAAGGACACAAAAACCACGGGAGGGGCCCTCTCCCACGAAATGAGGTTCAGACCAGGGAGAAGATTCCCAGCAATATAACGCAACAATCACGAAGGAGCCCCTTCCAGCAGGGGGCGTCTTTTTGAGGAATGCCAGAGGCACAGAGGACCCCTGCAGCCGGATCAGGCCAGTGGCTCCTCTGGGTCAGCATCCTGCCCCAAAGGGAAGGAGCCCCAGAGGAGCGCCAGACTGCCGCAACCCTCTCCCCAGCGAGAAGCTACCCTTCAGACCCAGAGCTCCTGGCCACAGACGGAGAAACGAGCCATGGGGGGGGGTGGCCCCGATCCTCCGTTAATTTGCCTAATTGGTGGCCATCCCTGTCTCTTGTGGGAGCCAGTCCCATGGTTTGCACACGTCTGCCCTGTATCTTCCGGCATTCGGCCTTTTCAGATGTCGCCGGCAGGTTCTAGAGGTAAACCAGTCGCCCCTTGACTGCTCCCTGGCCGCCTCTCTCCCTGGAGGGCTTCTCTTGCTGGGGCGGCTCACTTCCACCATCCAAAGGCAGACACAGTTGAGGAAGGCGCCCCCCAGGAGAGGCTTTTGGCCTTGCAGGCAGTTGGACTAGATGACCCTTGGAGTCCCTTCCAGCTCCGTGATTCTAAAAGCAGGTCAAAAGCAGCACCTTGAATGGTGCCAAGGAGCCCTGGCTTCTGGCCACCATTGTTCCATGGAGGTGGCAGTGAAAGTGTGGGTCTTTGTGTTGGTTGCAAACCCCACCCCCAGGGACCTGGGCTTTCATTGCAGGGGGTTGGCCTGGATGACCCTTGGGAGTCCCTTACAACTCTCCGATTCCATGAGAACCCACCTCCTTCCCAAGGAATCGCTTCCACTGTCAGAAAGTTCTTCTTGCTGTTTATTTGGGGTCTCCTATGTCGCCCCTCTGCCACCTGGCTTTTTATGGCGGCCTAGGTATGGCTAGTGTGGGACGCGGGTGGCACTGTGGTTTAAACCACAGAGCCTAGGGCTTGCCGATCAGAAGGTTGGCGGTTCGAATCCCTGCAACGGGGCGAGTTCCCAGCTCCTACCAACCTAGCAGTTGCACATCAAAGTGCAAGTAGATAAATAGGTACCACTCCGGCGGGAAGGCAAACGGCATTTCCGTGCGCTGCTCTGGTTCGCCAGAAGCGGCTTAGTCCTGCTGGCCACATGACCCGGAAGCTGCACGCCGGCTCCTTCGGCCAATAAAGCGAGATGAGCGCCGCAACCCCAGAGTTGTCCGCAACTGGACCTAACGGTCAGGGGTCCCTTTACCTTTAGGTATGGCTGGACAGTACAGGAAAAGCCTGGAAAGACTTAATTCTTCCATGGTGGGGGGTTTATGGCGGGTGGAGAAATTCAGGGCCCTGCTGTTTCTTCAACCTCCCCGTTCTGAGCAGGAGCAGCATAGATGTCAAAAAAGGAGAAAGGTTTGTTTGGAAGTCTGCAGGAGGCGGAAGCTGCCCAGGGCATGAAGATTTATTTAAAATAAAATAAGATGAGGGTGCACTCAGTTCTGGTGCTAAAACTGGTTTTCTGTGTTTCAGCTAGACACCTTTCTGCATCGCGTGTTGCTTCTCTCACTGCCTGCTAGAACATCCAGTGCCATCAGCAGCAGAACCAAAGCAGTGAGAAGCAAATGCTGGGGGCGGGGAGGAACACCCAGTATATTAATGAAAGGGGGGAGCAAAAGGACAAAGAGTCAGTAGCTGTGGAATGGCCAGAGGCGCGTGGGGGGGGGGGTCAGATATCCCAGAGGCCCACAAGGGGCAAGCCCATCCTGGGGGGGGGGGTGTCTTCATGGCAGGTCTCGCTTGGAGCAAATAAACACACTTCTAGTCGCATTGTCTGACAATCATTTATTGGTTTATAAAAATATTTATATGCCGCTTTATCCTAAAGTGGTTTACAGCAATGTAAGAACACAAAACCCAAACAAAAAATTGTAATGAGTGGAAAAAAGAGAGAAATTAAAAACCTCCACAGACCATGTATTCTTAGCTGCCTGCGTAGGCTTGGTTGAACAGTCTTTGGGAGGCGTTTTAAAAGTCAGCCCAGAAGGCGTCTGCTGAATCTCCAGTGGCAGGGAGTTCCATATGACTAGGCCAGTGACAAGAACATTTGCAGAGTCTCGCAAACCTGATGAGGAGAGCTTTGAACTAGATCTTGAGGGGGAAGGAGATGATATTGCAGAAGACAGAAGAACTCCTGGTACTGGGGATTTCTAGCCTCATTGATGCACAGGAAACTGAGGCGATGCTCCAGAAACCCGATAAAGGGCAAGAAACTACAGTGGTATCTCTGGACGCGAACGGGATCTGTTCCGGAGCCCCATTCGCAACCTGAAGCAAACGCAACCCGCGTCTGCGTGTTCATGGGTCACGATTTGCCGCTTCTGTGAATGTGCGTGACGTCATTTTGAGCGTCTGCACATGCATGAGCGGCAAAACCCGGAAGTAATGTGTTCCGTTACTTCTGGCTTGCCACGGAGCGCAACCTGAAAACGCTCAACCTGAAGCAACTTCAACCCGAGGTATGACTGTACAAGAAGGAAGCAGCTGGAGGGAGCGACTCGTGGTTTCAGTTCAGCAAGACAAATTGGCGCTTCCACTACAGGGTGGCAAATATCACTCAGAAGGCATTACTGAAACCTGCTGGAATGAATATTAATGGTTCGTTACACTTTCTCTGCTCGTAGATAATTGTGTGAAGGCACCTCAGTAACATGCTTTCAATGGTTTAGAAGAGTTTTTCCTCGGAAACAGTGAACAGTAACTGAAGTTATTCTTAGAGATGAATCACTCACAGACTCTGAAAGCAAACAGCTATAATAGCACGCTTTGAGTTAAAAGTCTCTCTTTCCAGCAACGGCGTCCATCAGCAGTCCCAGCAAAGCAGAATTTACAGGCAGCACTCATTGGGTAGACATTTGCCGTCTGCAAAAAATGAAACTGATAGTTCCTCTTTCTTATTGGCACTACCAGCCAGAGCCATGCATGCTTAGAGTGCCACTCCCATATGTAAATGAATTTTCTGGAACCTCCTCTGTTTCTGGCAGAATGATTCCCTAACAATGAGACTCATGACTGGAACGTGGAAACTGAGGGGTACAGCCTGTTTAAAAGGAACAGACCAAACTGGAAGGGAGTAGTACAGTGGTACCTCGGGTTAAGAACTTACCGTATTTTTCGCTCTATAGGGCGCACCGGACCATAGGGCGCACCTAGGTTTTTTTGGGGGGGGGAATAAAGAAAAACATTTTTATTTCCCTCCCCCAGCCCCAAAGAGCAAAGAAGCCAAGACAGCGAGAGGGATCCATCCTGCTGGCTGTCTTGGCTTCCTCTTTAGCCACGCACAACCTCTCCAGCCGGGAGAGGCTGCGCGCGGCTTCGTTTTTAGCCGCGGGTCTGGGGCGGAGGAAGCCCGAGCTTCCCCAGCCCCCAGAACAGGTCTGGGAGCGGTGGCAAGTGCTGCGGATAGCTGCCCGAAGCCCGGGGAGCGCAGTGCTGCGCTCCCCGGGCTGCAGGCTGCTATCTGCAAGCCTTCGGAGCCCGGCGGGAACTCCCGCTGCGCTCCGAAGGCTTGCGGATGTGTTCCTGAAGCCTGGAGAGCGAGAGGGGTCAGTGCACACCAACCCCTCTCACTCTCCGGGCTTCAGCGAAAGCCTGCATTTGCTCCATAGGACGCACACACATCTTCCCTTCATTTTTGGAGGGGGAAAGTGCGTCCTATAGAGTGAAAAATACGGTAATCCGTTCTGGAGCTCCATTCTTATCCTGAAACTGTTCTTAACCTGAGGTACCAGGAGCCTCCCGCTGCTGCCACCACACAATTTCTGTTCTCATCCTGAAGCAAAGTTCTTAACCCAAGGTACTATTTCTGGGTTAGCGGAGTCTGTTACCTGAAGCGTCTGTAACTTGAGGTACCACTGTGTACACTTGTGAAGAAATCCATGACCGGGAGCATGGAAAGCAGATTGAGAGTATAGGGATAAAAATGGTAGGAGAAACAGCAGTGGCTTCACGGTGGGTGTCTGTTATAGATTGCCAAGCCAGACTGAAGACTTGGATGACGCCTTCCTAGAGCAGATTCCCAAACATTCAAAAGGAGGGATACAGAACTCGTGGGAGACTTCAACTTCCCTCATATTTGTTGGATCTCAAGCTCTGCCAATGAAAGAGCTTTTAAGCAGAGATGGTGTTTTAAGCACAGTTTCCAAGGTAGTTCCTTTCCACTGTCTCTTACCATCAGAATGTTTTCCCTGTTGTTTAGTCAGAATCTCATTTCCATTAGATCAACTTGGGCTGGTGGCCTAGATGTGCTACTAGATCCTTTTCCGCCTCCAGTCTGTAGGGACCTCACCTGTTCTCCAAGAATTCTCAAAGATCACAGACAAAGGCTCTGAGATTACCGTATTTTTCGCTCTATAGGACGCACTTTTTCCCCTTCAAAAATGAAGGGGAAATGTGTGTGCGTCCTATGGAGCGAAGACGCCATAGCCCCGCGACCCTCGCCCGGCTGAAGAGGTGGCATGCGGCTATGGCAGAAGCCTCTCTGCTGCGCCTTTCCGCTGCTCCCTGACCTGCTCTTTGGGGCTGGTGGTGGGCTCCCCCCCCCCCAGCCCCAAAGAGCAGGTCGAAAGGAACCTGAAGCCCGGAGAGCGAGAGGGGTCAGTGCACACCGACCCCTCTCGCTCTCCAGGCTTCCAAGGTAGCCGCCTGAACGCACCTTAAACGGCACCTTGTTTTAGAGCAGGAAAACAAGAGGGGGAAAGTTCTCCCCCTCTCTGTGCAGCGCCTCCTGCCGCTTCACTGAAGGGGCACTGGGCAGAGAGGGGGAGAATTTTTTTCCCTTGTTCTCCCCCCTCTAAAACAAAGTGCGTCCTATTGTCCGGTGCGTCCTATGGTGCGAAACATACGGTACATCCTCAAGCTCCTTTAGTAGCCTTGGATGCAGCCCATCAGGCCCTGGAGATCTGAATTCATTTCTTGTTACCTCATTTTCTAACTTGGGCTGCAGTTCCCTCCTTACATCATTTATTTGATTATCACCAGGTTGGGCATCACTTTCCTTTTGGATGAAGACAATAGGTGTTGAACAGTTCTGCCTTCTCTTGGTCACCCAATAGCATACCCCCTTCTTCTCCTACCAGTTACAGATAGGTAGCCGTGTTGGTCTGCCATAGTCAAAATAAAAAAATTCCTTCCAGTAGCACCTTAAAGACAAACTAAGTTAGTTCTTGGTATGAGCTTTCGTGTGCATGCACACTTCTTCAGATACACTGAAACAGAAGTTGCCAGATCCTTCTATATAGTGAGAAGGTGGGGAGGGGTGTTACTCAGAAGGGTGGTGGGAATGGGAGATTGGCAGATAGCTGAGATGAGCCTGTTGACGACTCTTAACAACTGTAATAGGTCTTACAGGAAAAGGCAAGGGGTGAGAAGGTGAGAAATGGCTTATCATGTATAATGAGATAAGAATCCAATGTCTTTGTTCAGACCAGGTGTCTCCATTGTTTTAAGTTTGGTAATGAGTTGCAATTCAGCAGCTGCATACACCCGGCACATACACCCGGACAACACCATTACTGGCCCCAACAACATCACACATACCATCTCGGGACTATTTAATTGCTCATCGTCTAACATTGTGTATGCCATCAAATGCCAACAGTGTCCTTCAGCTCTCTATATTGGACAAACAGGCCAAACCTTACGCCAAAGAATAAACGGACATAAATCTGACATCAAGAATCACAAAACAGAGAAACCAGTAGGAGAACACTTCAATCTCCCAGGACATTCTATACAAGATCTCAAAGTAGCTGTTTTACTACAAAGGAATTTCAGAAATAGACTGGAAAGAGAAGCTGCTGAATTGCAACTGAATTGCAATTTTTTTTATTTTGACTTCTCCTACCACTTCCTTGCTCTTCCTTTTACTTTGGACATAGTAAAAGAAACCTTTCCTATAATTTTTAACCTCTTTTGCAAGCCTGAGCTCATTCTGAGCTTTAGCCAACCTGACCTTCACCCTGCAACTGCTGGCTACTCATGTCTACTCCTCCTTTGTGATTTCCCCTTCCTTCCATTTCTTACACATTCCCTTCTTAACTCTCAGCTCATCTGTAAGCTCCTTATGCAGCCACATCGGTTTCCTTAGATGCCTCCCACTTTTCTTTCTTGTTGATATTGTCTGCATTTGGGCCTTCAATATTTCACCTTAAATAAATCCCCATCCTTTTTGGACTCCCTTCTTTCTGAGTATTTCTGACCATGGGAACATCCCCAGTAACTCTTTCAGTTTTTTTAAAGTCCAGGGTCAATGTCCAATTTGTGGGATATAATCCACTGGGAGCAGCCATGTACAATATTCCTTGTTTTGCTAGAGTGGGCATGCAAGGGAATGTTTGGTCCAGCCAGTTGAAACTTCCTGTTCCTCCTGGCCTGGAGCAGCCTTCCTCGCATGTGACCCTTCCAGACCTGGTAAAAGGCCAAGTCATGCTGCTACCTTCTACTTCTCTCCTTTTTGACCTCCCTGCATCACCTGGACTGGACTGCTAGCTGCCACAGCAGTCCCCAGGTCATCTTCCATATGGGGTAAACCTGTTTGTACATTTGTAACTTTAAGCTTTAAGCTTGCCTTCAGGGATCACACTGTGCTTTGCCTGCTCGTAAGTAAAACTACTTTTTGTTACAGGTAGGTAGCCGTGTCGGTCTGCCGTAGTTGAAACAAGATAAAAAAATTCCTTCCAGTAGCACCTTAGAGACCAGCCAAGTTTGCTATTGGTATGAGCTTTCGTGTGCATGCACACTTCTTCAGCTACACTGCAACAGAAGTCACCAGACCCTTCTATATAGTGAGAAGGTGGGGAGGGGTATTACTCAGAAGGGTGGTGGGAATGGGTGATTGGCTGATAGGTGTGGTAAACCTGTTGATGACTGTTAACCTCTGACATTGAGATATTGGATTCTTATCTCATTATACATGATAAAGCTATTTTTAGCCATCTCATCCCTTGCTTTATCCTGTAAGACCAATTGCAGTCGTTAACAGCTCATACCAATAACAAACTTAGTTGGTCTCTAAGGTGCTACTAGACGGATATTTTTTTTTACTTTTTGTTACTTATGAACAAGACTGTGGTGTCTTTATTCTTTTAGGAGGGATTTAAAAGGGGATCTTAGCAGGAATAGTAGAACATATTTCAATCTGGACAAGCCAGATTGAATTGCTTATTGCCTTAAGAAACTCACACGAGTTTGCAACCAGGTTTCTGGTGCATCAGAAGAGGAATGCACTCTGCTAAGTTAGGAAGGATATTGATAATCAATATATCCTCTCCTGCCACCCTCAACATTCCCACACAATTACACTCCGCTTCCCCTTGCCTCTGTATCATGAAACCCAGGAGAACATGATCACTTCCTCCCAAGTTTCCCAGTACTTCTACTTCATCGATCAGTTCCTCCCTGTTGGTGAGGCATCCATCTCCCTTGTCTTGAGAGACAATGGGAGAGTGTGTCATTGAGGAAAAACCATTGAAGAGTTACAGCGCCTGCTGTGGTTGCAGAGACCAATGTGGGGGAGACATGTTTTGTTGCATCTGGGCAGATGAAGGCCTGAAATCTTTGGCACTGATATGGTTTCTTATGTGAGTATGAACATTTTTGGGGGGTTTTGCCAGTGCTCTGCAGGCTTTTGGGGTTTTTTGTATAATACTTCTTTATTAGCTTTTCAAATAAGAATATGTCAGGGGTTCAGGAGCAAAGGCAAGGGCAAGGGAGGAAACAGAGAGCGAGGGGGAGGAGGCAGAAGAAAAGATGAGTGATGACGACGACCCGAGATCAGAAGATTCACAGAAAGGAGCACCAGTGGCCAGGGCAAGGGGGGAGCCTAGGGGGACATCCCAGGAAGATAGGGCCAGAGGGGACTCAGAGGGGAGCAGTTGGAAATCGGGACCAGCGTCACCAACAGAGAGCAGGGAAGAGGAAGGGCGCCAGGGATCAAGCGCTGGCAGCTCACAACAGGAGGGAGGGCACGAGTCAGGAGTGGCCACACCTCCATCGGGGAGCGAGGAAACGGTCAGCAGAAAGTGGAAGGTTGGGCGCGCGCGCCAAGTTCAAATGCACAGGAAAGTGACGCAATAGGCAGCCCGGAGAGGGAGCCAGGTCCTAAAGCCCGGCGCAAGGAGACAGGAGGGTCCGGGGGGTCGGCGTCAGAGGAATCCCGGAGGGAAGAGACCCCGGGGGGCAGAGGGACCCAGAGGAGAACAGTCAGGCGGAAAAGGTGGAGCAGGGCTAGGATATTAAGCAAGACAGAAAGACCCCGAGAGATTGCCTGATTACATTCAGATCCAAGGATGAAAGAGACAAAATACTAGGACTACACTTTGAAAAGGCCTTGCAAATTGGAAACTCAGCTATACAGATTTTTAAAGACATCCCAAAATATATTTTGGATCTAAGAAAATTTTACAAGGACTTGGCTCTTCTGTTAAAGAAAAACTCCATCCGCTTCAGGTGGGAATTTCCACAAGGACTGTCATTTGACTACAAGGGAAAGAAGGTGAAAATAAAGACAATTCAAGACAAAGACAAATTTTTGGCAAGAAATCAGGAGGACCTGCAGAAGGGGACTGTGGACGTACTTGCAGAACAGAGGAGAGCACTAGACATTCTGAATCTCTCGATTGGACAAAAACCACCACCATCAGAAGAAGAGCAACAACTTGGAGCTGTTGGAGGAGTTTTAGAAAAATAACAAGATGGCTCTGCAATTCCTTAGTTGGAATTGTAATGGGCTCAATGGGCCTTTGAAGAGAAGACAAGTATTTCATATATTGAACAGAGAACAACTGGACTTGATATGCCTACAAGAAACTCATATAACTAGAGCCCACAGGAGACTACTCACAAATAAAAGGCTAGGACAAGAATTTATTTCATCAGATAAAGTTAAGAAAAGAGGAGTCGTAATATATGTGAAAGAGAAATGGGCCCCAAAAATGATATTTAAAGATGAACAAGGGAGATACCTGGCAGTGGAGATACAAGTACAAGGAGAAAAATTTTTAGTTGTTGGAATCTACGCACCAAATGAAGGTAAATCTGACTTCTTTAAGAGACTCCATGAAACCCTGACGGACTATTTGGATTACAATATGATAATCATGGGAGACATGAATGGCGTGGTCTCCACTAACATGGACAAGGCACAAAGACTAACAGTTAGTAAGGAAGGGAGACTTCCTAAGACTTTTTTTGAAATGACGGAAAACATGGACTTGATAGATATATGGAGAACAAGGAACCCTCTGGAGAGAGAGGGAACCTTTTTCTCTCAAGCAATGATGACCTGGACCAGAATTGACCAAATTTGGATTACTAGTGGTATGGCTCCAAAGATTAAGAAAGTGGAAATCTGCCCAAAAACTTGCTCCGACCATAATGCCGTGAGGATGGAGATGAAACTTACAATAACTGGTCAATTTAGATGGAGAATGAATGACACCCTCTTTCGAGATAAGGAGATCCTTACGAAGGCCCAAAAGACTTTAAAAGACTATTTTGAAATAAATCTGAGGGCCGACGTGGAGAAAAGAGTGATCTGGGACGCAAGTAAAGCGGTGATGAGAGGCTTCTTGATTCAACAAAATTCAATAAAGAGGAAAAAACAAAATGAGAAAAAAGAAAAGATTTTGGAAAAGATAAAGGAAGGAGAGAGAAAATTAAGAACAAAACCAAAGTCCCAGGAGATTTTAAGAGAGATCAAGCTATATCAAACACAATATATGGAATTGATGAATCAAGAGATTGAATGGAAGATAAAGCAAATGAAGCAAAAGACCTTTGAATCAGCAAATAAATGTGGTAAACTTTTGGCATGGCAACTGAAGAAAAGGCAGAAATTAAATACAGTCACAAGCCTAGAGGTGGATGGAAAAAATATATCTAAACCCAATGAAATTAGAAATTGCTTTTTGAGTTACTTTAAAAAACTTTACACTCAAGGCCCGCAAAATGAAGAAGATATAGACAAATTCCTTGATAAATATGGACTACAAAAAATCTCTCATCAAGGCAAGATGGATCTGAACCAGAGAATTTCAGAACAAGAGATAGAGGCTGCCATTCAGAATATGCAATTGGGCAAATCTCTAGGACCAGATGGACTGACTTCCAGATACTACAAATCGTTGAAGGAATGGTTGATTCAACCACTAAAAGAAGTTTGTAACGAGATTCTTGAGGGAAAAAAGGCACCAGAATCGTGGAAAGAAGCATATATTTCACTCATACCAAAGTCAGAGATTGAAAAGACCCAACTTAAGAACTACCGCCCAATATCATTACTTAATGTGGATTACAAAATTTTTGCAGACATTTTGGCAAAAAGATTTAAAAGAGTGTTGATGGAGAAGATTCATAAGGACCAAGCAGGCTTTCTCCCTAAAAGACACCTAGCAGATAATGTAAGGAATGTAATAGACATTTTGGAAAAGCTAGAGGTGAATATAAACACTAAAGCAGTACTGATTTTTGTGGATGCGGAGAAGGCCTTCGATAATATTTATTGGAGTTTTTTGATAAAGAATCTTCATGGGATGGGGGTGGGTCAAGGTTTTGAGAATGGTATGGCTGCAATATATTTTGAACAAAAAGCTAAATTGATTGTAAACAATGTAGTGACTGAGGAACTTAAGATAGAAAAAGGAACACGACAGGGGTGCCCAATTTCCCCATTACTCTTTATTTCAGTTCTGGAGGTGTTGCTGAATATGATAAGAAATGACCAGCAGGTTAAAGGAGTGCAGGTCGGAGCTAAACATTACAAGTTAAGAGCGTTTGCAGATGACCTAGTATTGACTTTGCAAGAGCCAAACACTAGTACGAAAAAGGTTTTAGAAATAATACAACAGTTTGGCCAGGTAGCTGGATTTAAGTTGAATAAACAAAAAACCAAAGTTTTAGGAGAAAACTTAACAGATATGGAAAAGGAGAAATTCCAAGAGGAGACAGGGTTGACAGTGGTCAAGAAGGTGAAATACCTAGGGGTTTACTTGACATCTAAAAATGTGAATTTGTATAAGGACAATTATGAAAAATGTTGGTCAGAAATCAAAAAAGATCTAGAAATATGGTCAAATTTGAAATTGTCAATGTTAGGCCGAATCGCAGTGATTAAAATGAATGTATTGCCTAGAATGCTATTTCTGTTTCAGACCTTGCAGATTCTTGACAAGATGGAATGTTTCAAGAGGTGGCAGAAAGACATTTCGAAATTTGTCTGGCAGGGCAAAAAGCCCAGAATTAAATTTAAAATATTGACAGATGCTAAAGAAAGAGGGGGTTTTGCCCTGCCGGACTTAAAATTGTACTATGAGGCAGCAGCTTTTTGCTGGCTGAAAGAATGGATGCTCCTCGAGAATACGGACATTTTGGATCTGGAAGGTTTTAACAACGCTTTTGGTTGGCATGCATATCTATGGTATGACAAAGTTAACAGTGCCTTTAAAAATCACATTGTTAGAAAAGCATTATTCAATGTTTGGATAAGATATAAAGATCTGTTGGAAAACAAAACCCCTAGATGGGTGTCACCAGTGGAGGCTAAAGCAGTGAAGAAACTCAATATGGAGGTCGGATGGCCGAAGTATTGGGAAATTTTAGAACAGGATGGAGATAAATTCAAACTACAAAGTCATGAGAAACTGAAACATAAAGTACAAAATTGGTTTCAATATCGTCAAATATTGGAGTTTTACAAACAGGACAGGAAAATTGGTTTCCAGGTGGAAAAATCAAAACTAGAAACTGAACTGTTAGAACCCAATACTAAGAATTTATCTGAATGTATAACTTGTTGCTGAAATGGAGTACACAGGATGAAACAGTTAAATCGGCTATGATTAAGTGGGCACAGGATGTTGGACATAACATTATGTCAGCTGACTGGGAATGGTTATGGAACACCGGTATTAAATTTACGGCATGTAATGCCTTAAAGGAAAAAATTATGAAAATGGTTTATAGGTGGTACATGACCCCAGTCAAGCTGGCAAAAATCTATCATTTGCCCGATAACAAATGTTGGAAATGCAAAGAGACTGAAGGTACCTTCTACCACCTTTGGTGGACATGCCCGAAGATTAAGGCCTTCTGGGAAACGATCTATAATGAAATGAAAAAGGTACTTAAATGTACTTTCCCTAAAAAACCAGAGGCCTTCCTCTTGGGCATGGTCGGCCAATTGGTGTCAAAGAAGGATAGAATTTTTTTTATGTACGCTACAACAGCAGCAATAATAATAATAATAATAATAATTTATTATTTGTACCCCGCCCATCTGGCTGGGTTTCCCCAGCCACTCTGGGCGGCTTCCACAGAAACCAAAAAACACTAAAATATCATACATTAAAAGCTTCCCTGAATAGGGCCGCCTTAAGATGTTTTCTGAATGTCAGGTAGTTGTCCATCACCTTGACATCCGATGGGAGGGCATTCCACAGGGCGGGCGCCACCACCGAAAAGGCCCTCTGCCTGGTTCCCTGTAGCTTCGCTTCTCGCAATGAGGGAACCGCCAGAAGGCCCTCGGCGCTGGACCTCAGTGTCCGGGCAGAACGATGGGGGTGGAGACGCTCCTTCAAGAATACTCATCGCAAAGTATTGGAAGACACAAGATCTACCCACTCTGGAAGAATGGCAGATGAAAGTGATGGACTATATGACATTGGCGGAAATGACTGGCAGAATCCATGACCAACGAAAAGAGACGGTGGAAGAAGAATGGAGGAAATTTAAAAGTTATCTTAAGGACTACTATAAACTTAATGAATGTTAAAATGTTATGGTTTTCAGAAACAAAGGGATACAGTGATATAAGGTCATAACACAAAGAGGACTAAGATGACAGAGGCTGGAAAGTAAGAATTGGGAGTTGCTATGAAATTATGGGCATTGGGATGCAGAAAGGGGGGGTATGGGGAAGTCCAAGAAAAGAGGTTTATGAAAATATGTTATGAAATTATGCGTGTATGTTTGTCTTTCTAAGTGTTTGTTTGTTCTTTAAAAAATCCTGTAAAACCAATAAAAATTTTATATAAAAAAAAAAAAGGATATTAAGTTGGTGCGCAAGGGGCGGAGACTCAGACGGGACTTCGCCGATCTAGCCATTAGACGTAGAGTTGCACGCAGCAGCTTGAGAATGGAAACTGTAACTCAATAAAGACTTTTACTCAATGATCGCTGGCTAGCGTGATCCTCTGTGAGCTAGGATCGGGGAGCAACTCTGACAGAATACAATGTCAAAACCATTTCAAAACAATACACCTCAGGTTCATCAGAACCTTTTGACTTCCCTCCCCCCATGTTTCTTCAAATAAACATAAATTCTCTGCATCTTTTAGTTTTCCCACTGTTAAAGTATACTAAAAATAATTTATCAAAATTAATTTCACATTACAAGTCTTCACACAAACATGCTAATGTTTTAAACTATTTGCAGTGATCTTTTAAATAATACACAAATTTACTCCAATCCTTCTCAAATACTTGATCTTCCTGATTTCGGTTCTTCCCCGTCAGCTTTGCCATCTCTGGAAAGTCCGTAAGTTTCATCTGCTATTCTTCTTTTGTTGGCACATCTCCTTGCTTCCATTTTTGGGCTAGTAAGATTCTTGCTGCTGTTGTTGCATACATAAAATGTTTTGTTTTTTTAAAAAATTTTCTGGGAATCTGTTCACCTATTATACCTAAAAAGTCATGGTTTTTCCACAAATGTATATTTAAACATTTTATTTAATTCATTATATATCCTTTCCCAGAAATCCCTTACCTGCCTTGCCCCTTTGTACCTGGGCAGGTAAGGTCCTGCCCACCTCTAGTCACATGCGGAGGAAGTTTGTCCCAGCCCAGGAGGAAACAGGAAGTTTACTACTGGCTGGTCCAAGCATTCCTATTTATGTCTACTCTAGGAATGTTGTACTTGACTGCTAGGTGTTTCACACCCTCCAGTCTGAAACCGGCTATTTGGCCAAATTCACATAACCTATCCAGCACTTTAGGTACATTGGAAAGGGGATCTTCCACCGTTATTACTAAGTCGCCTGCAAAGGCTTTTAATTTGTAATAATAATAATAATAATAATAATAATAATAATAATAATAATAATAATAATAATAATAATAATAATAATAATAATAATAATAATAATAATAATAATAATAATAATAATAATAATAATAATAATAATAATTTATACCCCGCCCATCTTTATGTCCTACTCTTATGCCTTGAATATCTTGATCTAATCTTAAGACTTTCGCCAGAACTTCCAAAACAGTTATAATTACCAATGGTGATAAAGGACAACCCTGTCTGGTACCTTTTGTAATATCACAAGTTTCTGTTAAAGTGTTGTTAACAATCAGTTTGGCTTTCTGTTCATCTCCGCCAAGCTAAGCAGTTCACTCCTTACCTCTCTCGCCCTGACCTAGCCACTGTGATCCACGCAAAGGTAACCTCCAGACTTGATTATTGTAACTCACTCTACGTGGGGCTGCCCTTGAGACTGACCCAGAAACTCCAGCGGGTGCAGAATGCCATGGTGAGACTCCTTACGGGGTCCTCGCCTTGGGATCACATTCACCCAGTGCTATTCCAGCTGCACTAGCTCTCAGTGGAGTACAGGGTCAGATTAAAGGTGCTGCTTTTAACCTTTAAAGCCCTATACGGCCTAGTACCCTCATACCTATGAGACTGTCTCTCCTGGTATGTCCCACTGAGGACCTTACGGTCTTCAAATAAAAACATATTGGAGATCCCGGGCCATAGGGATGTGAGGCTGGCCTCAGCCAGAGACAGGGCTTTTTTGGCCGTGGACCCGATCAGGTGGGACGCTCTGTCACAAGAGACTGGGGCCCTGCGGGACTTGACATTTTTCCGCAGGGCCTACAAGACGGAGCTGTTCCGCCAGGCCTTTGGCCAAGGCACAGTCTGACCCCCTCTCTCCTTCTGTAATCTTCATAGAACTCTAGCCCAATGGTTGCCATTAATTTGATTCTGAACTGATTTTAGAATGTTTTTTAATTAATTGACTGTGATGTTATGTAAATTGTGCTATTTTTACTGGTGTTAGCCACTCTGAGCCTGGCTTTGGCTGGGGAGGGCGGGATATAAATAAATTGTTGTTGTTATAAATAGCTCCCAGTCCCATATGGAAAGGTTGATCAAAGTCCATCATCTCTAAATTATTTTTCATAAAGTTCCATGAAATATTGTCAAAGGCCTTTTATGCATCTATAAATATTAAAGCTGCTTGCTTGTCATTCCAGGTCTCCAAATATTCTATTAGGCCTACCATATCTCTTACATTGTCTTTCATATGTCAACCAGGAAGGAAGCCTGCTTGACCTTCATGAATTAATTCTTTCACCAATTCTTTTAACCTATTTGCTAAAATGTTAGCAAAAAGTTTATAATCATTATTTAATAACGAAATTAGCTTATAATTTTTCACCATAAATGGATCAGCACCTTGTTTTGGAATTATTGTAATATATGCTTCTTTCTAAAAGACTGGTAATTGGTAATGTTCCTTTATTCAGTATGTTATTCAGAACATTCTTCAATGGCTGATTCATGGCCCCTGCCCAGAAAGGCTTCCCTTGGGGCTCTGGCAGGGGGAAAGGATGGCCTGGCAGGGGCTCCCCCATTTCAAGGGGGATTCTGGCCATCCCCCCCAGACTTGGCAGAGAGAAATGGGGGGCAGCAGGACCCTCTGCTCCCAGACTTGGGGGTCTGCCCCTGCCATTCAGAAGCAGAACACCCCCCTGCAGCCCTGGGACCCCCTTCTGGGTAGTGCTTAAGAGCGGTAGTCTCGTAATCTGGGGAACCGAGTTCGTGTCTCCGCTCCTCCACATGCAGCTGCTGGGTGACCTTGGGCCAGTCACACTTCTCTGAAGTCTCTCAGCCCCACTCACCCTACAGAGTGTTTGTTGTGGGGGAGGAGGGGAAAGGAGAACGTGAGCCGCTTTGAGACTCCTTAAAGGGAGTGAAAGGAGGAATATCAAAATCCAAACTCCTCTTCTTCTTCTTCTTCTTCTTCTTCTTCTTCTTCTTCTTCTTCTTCTTCTTCTCCCCCAGGCACCCCAAGGGGGAAGAGAGAGGAGACTCACCGGACTCTTCCCAGGAGGGAAACAGAGGCAGCACGCACGCGAGGAGGAGACAAGAGATGCCCAAAGCGGCTGGGCACGGAGGAAGGGGATTTTGCTCTGGAGGACCTGCTGCCTGCTGTCTCTGCTTCCTGTCCTCTCTAGGACTCCAGCTCTGTTCGATTTAACCCTTTGCAAGCTGAGCGCAGCCAGCAGGTCGCTCTCCCTCCCTCCCAGAATGCGGATGGTCCAGAGCATGTGCAGAATTCTCTGTGATTCTCGGCTCAGAGGCCATCAAGACAGCAGCCTCGTGCCCTGACCCCAGATGTGCGGGCGGGGTATAAATAGTTGTTGTTGTTTAGTCGTGTCCGCCTCTTCGTGACCCCCTGGACCAGAGCACGCCAGGCACTCCTGTCTTCCACTGCCTCCCGCAGTTTGGTCAGACTCATGCTGGTAGCTTCGAGAACACTGTCCCACCATCTCGTCCTCCGTTGTCCCCTTCTCCTTGTGCCCTCCATCTTTCCCAACATCAGGGTCTTTTCCAGGGAGTCTTCTCTTCTCCTGAGGTGGCCAAAGTCTTGGTGCCTCAGCTTCAGGATCTGTCCTTCCAGTGAGCACTCAGGGCTGATTTCCTTCAGAATGGATAGGTTTGGTCTTCTTGCAGTCCATGGGACTCTCAAGAGTCTTCTCCAGCACCATAATTCAAAAGCATCCATTCTTCGGCAATCAGCCTTCTTAATGGTCCAGCTCTCACTTCCATACATCACTACTGGGAAAACCATGGCTTTAACTATACGGACCTTTGTTGGCAAGGTGATGTCTCTGCTTTTTAAGAGGCTGTCTAGATTTGTCATTGCTTTTCTCCCAAGGAGCAGGCGTCTTTTAATTTCATGACTGCTGTCACCATCTGCAGTGATCCTGGAGCCCAAGAAAGTCAAATCTCTCACTGCCTCCATTTCTTCCCCTTCTATTTACCAGGAGGTGATGGGACCAGTGGCCATGATCTTCGTTTTTTGGATGTTGAGCTTCCCCCTCCCTCCTGCCCCGCCCTCCTTCCTCTCGGGGCTCCGAAATCGAAAGGGGAAGCGGGACGGAGTCTCCGCCATCGCCGCCTCTCCTTGCTCTCTCCCTGCCGAACCTCATGGCTGCCCAAGCCGCTCCGCTCCGCGCCAAGGGGCTCCCGCTGCTGCTGCTGCTGGGTAGGTCGTGGCCGGACGCCTGGGTCCCCCAGGGACGCAGACTTATAAAAAATATTGGGGGGGGCCCGGGAAAGCTCATGAATAATAAATAAGCTCATGAATATGCAAATAAAGTGGCACCGCCTCCTCGTGAGCGAATAGGGGAGAGCGTGCTGCGCCTATTAATCAGCTCCGGAACAGCTGATATGCGGGAAACGTGGGGCTAGCCGGAGAAGAGAGGGCGAGCCCCCTCCGCTCCGGCTCTTGACTGGCTGGGAGGTGTGGCCGGTCGGGATTCCCCTGTTCTCGCGGGGGCTGAAATTCCCCCCGGCAGTGCCTTGGCAGTGGCGGTGGTGCTGCGAAGCAGCGAGGCAGGAGCCCCCGCCCCCGGGGATTACCTAATCTCGCGGGGGACGGCCGGGGCTGTCCGACTAGGGCGCGCGGCTGGCTGGCTGGCTGGCGAGGGAGCAGGTGGGGAGGAGGCGGGGGACGGCGGCGGTGCTCTGCTGGAAGAGCGCCTGAGATTATTGGGGGGGCTGGGCCCCCCGCAAAAAATTTTTGAGTGGGCTTGAGCCCCCTCAGGCCCCATGGAGTCGGCGCCTATGGGAGGAGAGCTCGGGGCCGGACGCCTGGGTTCCCTCCGAGTGGGGGGGGGCGGAGGGGGAGAGCTCGGGGCCGGATGCCTGGGTTCCCTCCGAGGGGGGGGGGGCGGAGGAGGAGAGCTCGGGGCCGGACGCCTGGGTTCCCTCCGAGGGGGGGGCGGAGGAGGAGAGCTCGGGGCCGGACGCCTGGGTTCCCTCGGGGGGGGGCCGGAGGAGGAGAGCTCAGGGCCGGACGCCTGGGTTCCCTCCGAGGGGGGGGTGGAGGAGGAGAGCTCGGGGCCGGACGCCTGGGTTCCCTCCGAGGGGGGGGGGCGGAGGAGAGCTCGGGGCCGGACGCCTGGGTTCCCTCTGAGGGGGGGCGGAGGAGAGCTCGGGGCCGGACGCCTGGGTTCCCTCCGAGGGGGGGGCGGAGGAGGAGAGCTCGGGGCCGGACGCCTGGGTTCCCTCCGAGGGGGGGCGGAGGAGGAGAGCTCGGGGCCGGACACCTGGGTTCCCTCCGAGGGGGGGGGCAGAGGAGGAGAGCTCGGGGCCGGACGCCTGGGTTCCCTCCGAGGGGGGGTGGTGGAGGAGAGCTCGGGGCCGGACGCCTGGGTTCCCCCCTCGCAGGGCGCGGGAGGAGGAGAGCTCGGGGCCGGACGCCTGGGTCCCCCCCTCGCAGGGCGCGGGAGGAGGAGAGCTCGGGGCCGGATGCCTGGGTTCCCTCCGAGGGGGGGTGGTGGAGGAGAGCTCGGGGCCGGACGCCTGGGTTCCCTCCGAGGGGGGGCGGAGGAGGAGAGCTCGGGGCCGGACGCCTGGGTTCCCTCCGAGGGGGGGGCGGAGGAGGAGAGCTCGGGGCTGGACACCTGGGTTCCCTCCGAGGGGGGGGCGGAGGAGGAGAGCTCGGGGCTGGACACCTGGGTTCCCTCCGAGGGGGGGGCGGAGGAGGAGAGCTCGGGGCCGGACGCCTGGGTCCCCCCCTCGCAGGGCGCGGGAGGAGGAGAGCTCGGGGCCGGACGCCTGGGTTCCCTCCGAGGGGGGGCGGAGGAGGAGAGCTCGGGGCCGGACGCCTGGGTTCCCTCCGAGGGGGGGGGCGGAGGAGGAGAGCTCGGGGCCGGACGCCTGGGTTCCCTCCGAGGGGGGGGCGGAGGAGGAGAGCTCGGGGCTGGACACCTGGGTTCCCTCCGAGGGGGGGGCGGAGGAGGAGAGCTCGGGGCTGGACACCTGGGTTCCCTCCGAGGGGGGGGCGGAGGAGGAGAGCTCGGGGCCGGACGCCTGGGTTCCCTCCGAGGGCGGGGCGGAGGAGGAGAGCTCGGGGCTGGACACCTGGGTTCCCTCTGAGGGGGGGCGGAGGAGGAGAGCTCGGGGCCGGACGCCTGGGTTCCCTCCGAGGGGGGGGCGGAGGAGGAGAGCTCGGGGCCGGACGCCTGGGTTCCCTCTGAGGGGGGGCGGAGGAGGAGAGCTCGGGGCCGGACGCCTGGGTTCCCTCCGGGGGGGGCGGAGGAGGAGAGCTCGGGGCCGGACGCCTGGGTCCCCCCCTCGCAGGGCGCGGGAGGAGGAGAGCTCGGGGCCGGACGCCTGGGTTCCCTCCGGGGGCGGAGGAGGAGGCGTCCCTCGCCCCCGTGGTCAGATTTCCTCCCCCTGCAAGGCAGAAACTCAGCGGGCGAGGAAGGGGCTGGCGGGGGAAACTTCTCCGGTGGGATTTCTGCCTGTCGCCAAGCGGGGCGGTGGGGGGAGGGTTTGGCCCGGGACAGTCCCTCCGCTTTCGCTTTCGCTTTCCTGGCCGAGTCCCGAATCCGGCCCCGTTGCTGCCCTGCTGCTCCTGCCATCTTCGCTTGCGTCCCAATGGAGCCTCCCTGGGCAAGGAGGGCTGAGGGGACCCCCTGGGTGTGGGGGGAGGGAAGGGATATAGTCATATAGTCCATCACTTTCATCTGCCATTCTTCCAGAGTGGGTAGATCTTGTGTCTTCCAATACTTTGCGATGAGTATTCTTGCTGCTGTTGTAGCATACATCAAAAAAGTTCTATCCCTCTTTGACACCAATTGGCCGACAATGCCGAAGAGAAAGGCCTCTGGTTTTTTAGGAAATGTACATTTAAGTACCTTTTTCATTTCATTATAAATCATTTCCCAGAAAGCCTTAATCTTCGGGCATGTCCACCAAAGGTGATAGAAGGTACCTTCAGTCTCTTTACATTTCCAACACTTGTTATCGGGCATATGATAAATTTTTGCCAGCTTGACTGGGGTCATGTACCACCTATAGACCATTTTCATAATGTTTTCCTTTAAGGCATTACATGCCGTAAATTTAATACCAGTGTTCCATAACCATTCCCAGTCAGCAGACATAATGTTATGACCAACGTCCTGTGCCCACTTAATCATAGCCGATTTAACTGTTTCATCCTGTGTATTCCATTTCAGCAGCAAGTTATACATTCTTGATAAATTCTTAGTATTGGGTTCTAGCAGTTCAGTCTCTAGTTTTGATTTTTCCACCTGAAAGCCAATTTTCCTATCCTGTTTGAAAAACTCCATTATTTGGTGATATTGAAACCAGTTTTGTACCTTATGTTTCATTTTCTCGTGACTTTGTAATTTCAATTTATCTCCCTCCTGTTCCAAAATTTCCCAATACTTCGGCCATCCGACCTCCATATTGAGTTTCTTCACTGCCTTGGCCTCCACAGGAGACACCCATCTAGGGGTTTTGTTTTCCAACAGATCTTTATATCTTATCCAAACATTAAACAATGCTTTTCTGACAATATGATTTTTAAAGGCACTATGCAGCTTAATTTTATCATACCATAGATATGCATGCCAACCAAATGCGTTATTGAAGCCTTCCAGATCCAAAATGTCTATGTTCTCGAGGAGCATCCACTCTTTCAGCCAGCAAAACGCTGCTGCCTCATAGTACAATTTTAAGTCCGGCAGGGCAAAACCCCCTCTTTCCTTAGCATCTGTCAGTATTTTAAATTTAATTCTGGGCTTTTTGCCCTGCCAAACAAATTTCGAAATATCTTTCTGCCACCTCTTGAAACATTCCATCTTGTCAAGAATCTGCAAGGTCTGAAACAAGAATAACATCCTAGGCAATACATTCATTTTAATCACTGCAATTCGGCCTAACATTGACAATTTCAAATTTGACCATATTTCTAGATCTTTTTTGATTTCTGACCAACATTTTTCATAATTATCCTTATACAAAATCACATTTTTAGACGTCAAATAAACCCCTAGGTGTTTCACCTTCTTAACCACCGTCAACCCTGTCTCCTCTTGGAATTTCTCCTTTCCCATATCTGTTAAGTTTTTCCCTAAAACTTTAGTTTTTTGTTTGTTCAATTTGAAGCCGGCTACCTGGCCGAATTGTTGAATTATCTCCAAGACCCTTTTGGTACTAGTGTTTGGCTCTTGTAAAGTCAGTACTAAGTCATCTGCAAATGCCTTTAACTTGTAATGTTTAGCTCCGACCTGTACACCTTTAACCTGCTGGTCATTTCTAATCATATTCAGCAACACCTCCAGAACCGTAATAAAGAGCAATGGGGAAATTGGGCACCCCTGTCGTGTTCCTTTTTCTATCTTTAGTTCCTCAGTTATTACATTGTTTACAATCAGCTTAGCTTTTTGTTCAGAGTATATCGCACCCATACCATTCTCAAACCCTTGGCCTACCCCCATCCCATGAAGATTCTTTTTCATAAAACTCCAAGAAATGTTGTCAAAGGCTTTCTCCGCGTCCACAAAAATCAGCACTGCTTTGGTGTTTATATTCACCTCTAACAATTCCAAAATGTCTATTATATTCCTTACATTGTCTGATAGATGCCTTTTAGGGAGAAAGCCTGCTTGGTCCTTATGAATCTTCTCCATCAACACTCTTTTAAATCTTTTTGCCAAAATGTCTGCAAAAATTTTGTAATCCACATTAAGTAATGATATTGGGCGGTAGTTCTTAAGTTGAGTCTTTTCAGTCTCTGTCTTTGGTATGAGTGTAATATAAGCTTCTTTCCACGACTCTGGTGCCTTTCCCCCCGTCTAAAATCTCGTTGCAGACTTCCTTTAACGGTTGAACCAACCACTCCTTCAAAGCTTTGTAATATCTGGAAGTCAGTCCGTCTGGTCCTGGAGATTTGCCCAGTTGCATGTCCTGAATGGCTCCCTCTATCTCTTGTTCTGTTATTCTCTGGTTTAAATCCACCTTGCTTTGATGAGAGATTTTTTGTAATCCATATTTACTAAGGAATTCATCTATGTCCTCTTCAATTTGTGGCCCTTGAGAGTATAGTTTTTTAAAACAGCTCAAAAAACAGTTTCTAATCTCGTTAGGTTTAGATATATTCTTTCCATCCACTTCTAGGCTTGTAACTGTATTTAGTTTCTGCCTTTGCTTCAATTGCCAAGCCAGAAGTTTACCACATTTATCTGCCGATTCAAATGTCTTTTGTTTCATTTGCTTTATCTTCCATTCAATCTCTTGATTCATCAATTCCATATATTGTGTTTGATATAACTTAATCTCTCTCAAAATCTCCTGGGACTTTGGTTTTGATCTTAATTTTTTCTCTCCTTCTTTTATCTTTTCCAAAATCTTTTCCTTCTTCTCATTCTGCTTTCTCTTTTTTATTGAATTTTGTTGAATCAAAAATCCTCGCATCACAGCTTTACTTGCGTCCCAGATCACTCTTTTTTCCACATCGGCCTTTAGATTTATTTCAAAATAGTCCTTTAAAGTTTTTTGGGCCTTCATGTGGATCTCCTTATTTCGAAACAGGGTGTCATTCATCCTCCATCTAAATTGACCAGTTGTTGTAAGTTTCATTTCCATCTTCACGGCGTTATGGTCGGAGCAAGTTTTTGGGCAGATTTCTATCTTCTTAATCTTTGGAGCCATCCCACTAGTAATCCACATTTGATCAATTCTGGTCCAGGTCATCATTGCTTGAGAGAAAAAAGTTCCCTCTCTCTCAAGAGGGTTCCTTGTTCTCCATATGTCTATTAGGTCCACATTTTCAGTCATTTCAAAGAAGGTCTTCGGAAGTCTCCCTTCCTTGGAGATTGTCAGTCTTTGTGCCTTGTCCATGTTTGTAGAAACCACACCGTTCATATCTCCCATAATTATTACATTGTAATCCAAATACCGTATTTTTCGCCCCATAAGACGCACTTTTTCCCCTCCAAAAATGAAGGGAAAATCTGGGTGCGTCTTATGGGGCGAATGCAGACTTTCGCTGAAGCTTGAAGAGCGAGAGGGGTTGGTGCGCACCGACCCCTCTCGCTCTCCAGGCTTCAGGAAAATATCCGCCGCCCAGGCAGCCCTGTGGGAGGTCCCACAGGGTTGCCTAGGCTGCGGATAGCAGCCTGCTTCTCGGAGCGTCGGGCGCCCTGAAGGCAGAGCGCCCGACGCTTCGGGAACAATTCCGCCGCCCAGGCAGCCCTGTGGGAGGTCCCGCAGGGTTGCCTAGGCTGCGGATAGCAGCCTGCTTCTCGGAGCGTCGGGCGCCCTGAAGGCAGAGCGCCCGACGCTTCGGGAACAATTCCGCCGCCCAGGCAGCCCTGTGGGAGGTCCCGCAGGGTTGCCTAGGCTGCGGATAGCAGCCTGCTTCTCGCAGCGTCGAGCGCCCTGAAGGCAGAGCGCCCGACGCTTCGGGAACCATTCCGCAGCCCAGGCAGCCCTGTGGGAGGTCCCACAGGGCTGCCTAGGCTGCGGATAGCAGCCTGCTTCTCGCAGCGTCGAGCGCCCTGAAGGCAGAGCGCCCGACGCTTCGGGAACCATTCCGCAGCCCAGGCAGCCCTGTGGGAGGTCCCACAGGGCTGCCTAGGCTGCGGATAGCAGCCTGCTTCTCGCAGCGTCGAGCGCCCTGAAGGCAGGGTGCGCAAGGCTTGGGGCGGCAGCGGACTGCTTGCGCGCACCTAGAAGCTTGGGGCGTGCTGAGGTCAGCGCGCCCCAAGCTTCTGCATGCCGGCAAGCAGTCCGCTGCCGCCCCAAGCCTCCCGCACCCGGCAGGAGGTCCCGCCGGGTGCGGGAGGCTTGGGGCGGCAGCGGACTGCTTGCGCGCACCTAGAAGCTTGGGGCGTGCTGAGGTCAGCGCGCCCCAAGCTTCTGCATGCCGGCAAGCAGTCCGCTGCCGCCCCAAGCCTCCCGCACCCGGCAGGAGGTCCCGCCGGGTGCGGGAGGCTTGGGGCGGCAGCGGACTGCTTGCGCGCACCTAGAAGCTTGGGGCGTGCTGAGGTCAGCGCGCCCCAAGCTTCTGCATGCCGGCAAGCAGTCCGCTGCTGCCCCAAGCCTCCCGCACCCGGCAGGAGGTCCCGCCGGGTGCGCAAGGCTTGGGGCGGCAGCGGACTGCTTGCCGGCATGCAGAAGCTTGGGGCGCGCTGACCTCAGCACGCCCCAAGCTTCTGGATTAGCGCAGGGGTCCGCTAGCCCTGGGAGAGGCGCCGGCTCTCCCACGCTAGCGGAGACCTTGCCGGCACGCAGAAGCTTGGGGCGCGCTGAGCTCCGCACGCCCCAAGCTCCTGGTGTAGCGCAGCGCACCTGGGGGGGGAAATAAAAATTTTTTCCTTCATTTCCCCCCCTAAAATCTAGGTGCGTCTTATGGGCCGGTGCGTCTTATGGGGCGAAAAATACGGTAATCCATCAGAGTTTCATGGAGCTTCTTAAAGAATTCCGCCTTGCCTTCATTTGGTGCATAAACTCCAACTATTAAAAATTTTTCTCCTTGTGCTTGTATTTCAACTGCCAGGTATCTTCCTTGTTCATCTTTAAACATCATTTTTGGAGCCCATTTCTCTTTTACGTAAATCACAACTCCTCTTTTCTTGACTTTGTCTGATGAAATAAATTCTTGTCCTAGTCTTTTATTTATAAATAGTTTCCTGTGTACCCTGGTTACATGGGTTTCTTGTAAGCAAATGAAGTTCAATTGTTCTCTTTTCAAGATATGAAACACTTGGCGTCTCTTCAAAGGCATGTTCAGCCCATTGCAATTCCAACTAAGGAATTGCAGGGCCATCTTGTTATTTTTCTGTTACTCCTCCAACCGCTCCAAGTTGTTGCTCTTCCTCTGATGGTGGTGGGTTGAGTCCAAACGGTAGGTTCAGAATGTCTAGTGCTCTCCTTTGTTCTGCAATTGGATCCACCGTTCCCTTCTGTAGATCCTCTTGGTTTCTCTCCAAAAACTTCTCTTTATCTTGAATTGTCTTTATTTTCACCTTCTTTCCCTTGTAGTTAAAGGACAATCCTTGTGGGAACTCCCACCTAAAGAGGATGTTGTTCTTCTTCAGCAGGTAGACCAGATCCTTGTAGAAGGTTCTCACCTCCAAGATATATTTAGGGATGTCTTTAAAAATTTGTATAGGTGAATTTTCAATTTCCAAGGCCTTTTGATAATGTAGTTTTAATATTTTGTCTCTTTCTTCCTTGGATCTAAGGGTAATCAGACAATCCCTCGGAGTCTTTTTGTTCAGTCTCCTGCCCAGTCTAAATGCTGTTGTTATCTTAAATTCTTCCTCCTCCAAATCTTCCCAAAAGTCAGCAAACTTTTGTGTTAGGAACTCCACCAGGCTGTCCCCTTCGCTCTCGGGAATTAATCTTAATTTCAAATTTCTTTCCTTTCTCTGTAATTCCATCAAAGACAAAGTTGCATCATGTTCATAAACCTTTTTAGCAATCGGTTCTAGCTTCTCCTGTGTCTCTCCGGCAACACTTCTGGCTTCCTCTGCGATTTTACGTGTTGCAGAATTTTCTTCAATCAACCTGTTTATAGATTCTGTATTGCTTGTCACACTTTTTGTGTTCAAGTCCAATCTTGCTGTTAGTTCTGTTAATTTCTGTGTATTTTCTGTACTCTGCTTTGTCAAAGTCTCCAAAGATTGATTTATCTTGAGTAACGCCTGTGTCACTGACTCCATGGAAGCAGCTGTCACTTTTTCTTGTCCTGCTGTTCCTGTAGGAGTTAAACCTGTAATTGAGCCTCTTTTCTTTTGTTGCTGTTGTTGCTGTTGTTGCTGCTTAGCTTTGGCTCTGGTGGTTATCTCTTCTGCTGGACCACTCATGTCCCAAGGACGTTCCCACAAAAACAGTCCGCTGATGGAAAATTCCACTGTCTTAAACTGTTACAACCGTTACTTTAAGCCCTCTAGGGGGAGCAAAACAAAATGTCCAAGTGAGGAAACAAAGAAGTTAAAAACAAGTATATCAGGAGGCTTGAAAATATATGCTGCGACACTTTTTCCAGTAGATACTCTTTCAACACACTCCAATATACTGTAGCAATAAAGTCTTAAAACTTTGTATCAAACGAAACTTCAACCATGTAACTTTCCCAGAAGTTTAAAGACAGTTCAGTGCCCTAATGTCTTATTTGGCAGTCCGTTTCAGGGTGTTAAGGCAGCAGAAGATTTTTTTCTTTTAAATAAATCATGCAGTTCTTAATGTCCTTTTTTCCTCCCCTCTGCCCTGCTTGCTAGAGGGGAGATCTAGATCCAATGTCAGGTTTAAGTAGTCAAAGGATGTTTCATACGGATGCAGCTTTAAATTTCCGTTGCTTTAGCTGTCATGCAGTCGGGGGAAGGCAGACTTCCTTAATTTTCACCTTCCCCATTTTCAGCCAGATTTCCAATTTTAAAATTTTTCAAAATAACGTTCAGTCTTACTCACAGGCTTTTCAGTCCCAAATTTACAGGAAGAAATCGGCGCTCTCCGTTCATGGCGACGCGGCTTCACTCTGCGGGCTGGGTAGCGACTCTCAGCACCGCGCTCTCCTGATGCCGTTCCGGAGCCTTTAAAAAGGCTCTTTCTGCAGTAAGGGGGGCGCTTCTGGTGCCCACCGAGTCTCCTTGTTCACAGGCTTCAGCGCCTGTGATTTTAGGGGTCCCCCGCTTGCCGTAGCGGGTCAGACCCGAACTCGCAGAGCATTCCTCCTCCGGAGCTCGGAAAGAGGACCGCCATTAACGCTGGCGCCGACCGGAAGCCCCTGCCGGCCTTCCTGGACCTCTTCTGAAGGCCGGAGGGGGGGGGAAAGGCTTTGCTCCCCACCACCAGCATTTAAAAGAGGTCCCCGGAGATTTCCCTATGGGCTTTCGTCTTGCGAAGCAAGCCCATAGGGAAATTCGTCTTACGAAGCGCCTCCAAAACAGAAAACCCTTTCGTCTTGCGGGTTTTCCGTCTTGCGAGGCATTCGTCTTGTGGGGTACCACTGTATATCACTATATATGCAAACAACTACAGTTCCGTACATTCTTCTCTGGTATATAGGTTCAGTGCTTTTTTTCTAAGAAACGTTCAGGGTTACTCTCATTTTGACTCAAGAAAATCACCATTTCATAGTTCCAATTGGGAAAAATAAATACAGTGAAAGGACAAAAGAAATCATCTCAGGAACTCAGGAGTCCTATTGTTGTGGATTAATTTCATCTAGTTATGCTTATTCTGAATGTACTTCAAATTGTTTTCCAACCTCAGCATTTACACGATTCAGAGGTATCTGAACCAAGCAAACTGCTTGGTTGCTTTGGTTTATTAACTGGCGTTTAAATCCCATTAAATAGACAAAACAAATCCTCCTTAGAGGGCATCTTGTTTTCGCTGAGATTCCTGCATCGCAGGGGGTTGGACTAGATGACCCTCGGGGGTCCCTTCCAATTCTGTGATTCTGCGAGTTGAACTGAACTGGCTGACACAGAACGGTGGAGTTGGGAACCCCAAAGGTCATCCACTCCAACCCCCTGCGATGTAGGTTGGGGGGGTCCGGCAGTGGAGAGACAAGGCTCATCATTCCCCCCCCCAGACACTGGTTCACCTCCCCCCGCTTTGTCCCCCCGGCAGACCCCTCAGGGGCCCTGTGGGGCGGTCAGGCCTCGGCCACCCCCCCCGCCCTGGCTGAGTCCGGATGCCAGCGAGGCGGAATCCTCCTGCGAGATCAACGCTTACGCGCCGCAAGAGTCCCACTTTGTCGCCTGGGCGGAGGGGCTGGTGGGCGGAGGGGGCTGCCCCCGCGCCCTGGAGAGGGGCAAGTGGCTCATCGCCAGCATGCAGGCCCCCGAGGCCGAGTTCGGGGTCAGCAGCGTCCTGCACACGGAGGAGGCCCCGCCTTGGAAGCAGCAGGATGGGGTCAGCAGCGTCACCACCACCGCAGGTCCCACCTGGCGAGCGGAAGGGGAGCAGCCGAGCGGCCTAGCGGTCAGAGCCCTGCGCCAGCAGCCTGGGAGAGAGGGACCGAGGGCCAGTCGGTGCTTCTCAGGCAGGCCGGCCTGGCAGGGTCAGCGCGGGGGAAGGGGAGGGGAAGGGGAGGGAGGCCGCCTTCAGCCCCTGGGAGGAGAAGGCGGGGCAGAAAGGCCATGATTTAAATGAGGAATGTCCAATGTCATTGGTTCCACCCTCCTGGGGGGCGGGAGATAGGGGGCACCGTGGGGCAAGCGGAAAGCAGAAATCCCTGGATCAAAGGCATCTGCTGGGTTGAACTACTTGGAGTAGTTTGAAGTGGATTTTGAGTCATTTGGCAAGTAATTGTTGCTCTTTCAAATCTTGCTTTCATCTTACTGGGTCGTTCAAACAGTTGTTCCAAACCATGCCTCTTTTAGGGCACTGGCTGAAAGGGAGAGCGTTCATGGGGGTCCCCCCAAATTTGAGAACCACGAAATTAAATGAATAAATCAAATAGATGGTGGGCTTGTTCAGAGCGGTCTTTCCCATAGGGCGCTGGCCTCTCGGGGGATCGCTCTCCTGCATTGGCATGAGGGAGAGTTGCGCCCCCCACAATGGCTGGCAGTGCGCAGCTACGGCCACCCCAACACTATCGGGCGGACATTTGCAGCCTGGCACCGCATCTGCTAAACACAGCCCTGGGTTTGTTGTTTTTCCCTTCTGGGATTCCTCCCTTGCACGGGGGTGGGTCTAGATGACCGCTGGGGATCTCTCCCGCTCACCTCGCCCTCCTCCCTCCTTGCGCAGCGGTGCTGTCGGTCTTCACGCGGACGCCGCGCCTGGAGTCCCGCCTCGGGCGCCCGGCAGTCCTGCACTGCGGCTTCTCAGCGCCGGCCTCGGCCTTCTCGGTGGAGTGGCGCCATCAGTTCCGGGGGGCCGGGAAGGTGGTGCTGGCCTTCGACGGAGCCACGCGGGGGGTGTCGGTGGCCGAGGAGGGGGCTGAGCTGCTGCTGGACGCCGAGGGCGGCGGTGCCTCCCTGCGCCTGTGGAGCGTGGCCGTCCGCCACGAGGGCACCTACATCTGCACCGTCTACCTGCCCCACCTGCACGCCCAGCAGGCGCTCGAGTTCAAGGTGGTGGGTGAGTGAGCGACCGGGGGGGTCTCCCTTGCAGGGAGGGCGGAGGGAAGGAAGGGGAAAGGGGGTCCACTGCCCAAAGGGACCCCCATGGAGCCAGCATCTTGCATTCTCACAGTGGCCAAATGCCGGCCAGGCCCTAGGGATCCAGATAGACTGCTCCTGGGCCTGGAGGCGCCAAAAGAACATAGGGAGAGTGCTTCAACCTCGCAGTGGCCCAATTGCCCTGAGATCCCTGCCTGGCAGGGGTTGGGCTAGATGACCCTTGGGGATCCCTTCCACCTGTCTGATTCTACGCTTCTAAGAACCAAGCGATCCAGAGAGACTGCCCCTGGGTTGGGAGGCTCCTGAAGAAGCGCCTGGCCACTTGGTCAAGCCAACGGGGACCCTGTCTTCCTCAGGATTCGAATCCAAGAGCCCCCCTCTCCCCTCCCGGCAGCTGGGAGCCTGCAGTGCTCCTGGTTGTCAGCAGGGGGCGCTCTGCTCACTCCCTCTCGCCCTGCAGAGCCCCCCCAGGTGACGCTGCGCCCCACGACGCTCTCCGTGCCCCCCAGTGCCCGGCCCCAGCTGGCCTGCGAGGTCTCCGGCTTCTTCCCTCTGGGTGCCTCGGTCAGCTGGAAGCGGAGGGGGTCCGGCGCCCCCCAGGACGCCTTCCTGGACATCGGGGACTCGGGGCACCGCCAGGCTCCTGACGGCACCTTCAGCTTCACCAGCTTCGCCCGCCTGCTGCCCGTCCCGACCGAGGACCACGGGGTCTCCTACGTCTGCCATGTAGGCCATGCAGGGCTGGGCGAGGCGGGGGTCAAGAAGGCGGTCGTGCTCCATGTGGCAGGTGGGGGTCTGCACTTGGGGGTCTGTGCCGGGGTCCCCTGGGGGCTGGGTAGCAAGGCCCAGAAGATTGGCTGGGGGTGCGATTCCTGACTGGCGGAGGTTGGGAGGTCGCCTGTCCTGGGTGATTTAGCTGGGATTCCTCCCTTGAAGGGGGTTGGGCTGGATGACCGCTGGGGTGCCCTCCCAACTAGGATTCTGTGAATTGGCACTGATCAAGTCGGGCATGGGGTGGAGGATATGGGGGGTGGGGCGAAGGTGCAGCTTTGGGACCTGCACTGGGTGGCCAAGGCAGGGTGGGGGTCTGACATCGCCCCCCTTCTCCCTCTCTGACGCCCCCCTTCTGCCTCTGCCCCTTCTCCCCCCACCCAGGGTCCCTGGGCCCCTCCCTGGAGGACGCCATCGGCTTGTTCCTGGTCGCCATTGTGCTCCTGGGGGTCTTGCGGTCCTTCTTCCGATGGGGTAAGGTTGTTCCCACCCACCCCTTCTGTACTGTTATTTTTGTTATCAATATGGTCCTATTTTACCATTTGGTCAATATTTTAGGGGATACTTTAGCTGAGATTCCTGGGGTCCCTTCTGATTCTACAATTCTAGGATTCTATAAATGTACACAGCATCCTCCTTTTCTGGATCTCCGGGCAGTTTGTGGCATAAAAATGCACGATGAAAACACAACGTACATGATAAAAATGAGAACCAAAACAAATAACCCAGCCTCCCTCAAGTCTAATTATTATAATGAAAAATAGAAATATTTTCCTGGGGGAGACTATTCAGAATCTATTAAGACCATGCAAATATTGACAGTAAAAGCAGTTGAGAAATCTCTCCTCCACCACCTGACCCCTTTGAATGGCGGAACTGGCACTGGCCAATTGACTCCCCTTTCCCACATTTGCCAGTACAAGAAGCTCAGCCGGGAGAGCCTGAGACTCTTGATATCAGCGTTGTGGGTTCAAGATTCCTGCCTTGCGGGGGGTTGGACTAGATGACCCTCGGGGTCCCTCCCGGCTCCAAGGCTCTTTGGAACTCCCTGCCTCTTGATACCAACCAGGCGCCTTGGCCAGACTCTCTTTGGTCGCCTGCTAAAAACATCCCTGCCCAGCGGCTCAGAAATGTTGATTTCCTTTTTAGCTTTCTGCATGCTTTCAAGTATTCCTGTCCATTTCCCTGGGTTTTCTGGTCATTAACCTTTCCCTGCTTCATTATCCTCCTTTTCAGCTTCTGAAGAAAAACCCAAATCGGAGAAGCCCAAATCCGAGGTCAGTGTCCAAGATACGCCCAAGACTGCCAAGTTCTCTCGATTCTTCATTTTTATATTCTTTTAAAAAAAACATCTCTGTGCCACCCACTGAGAGGCAGTGCGGTGCAGTGGTGAGAGGGCCAGACTAGGCCCTGGCAGAGAGATCTGGGTTCGAATCCCCAGTCCCTGGCCATGATAAAGCTCTCAGGGGTCCCGGGGGGCAGGATCCAGTCTGCCTGCTTCACAGGGTTGTTGTGGAGCAATTCCTGCAATTGCAACCCCCAGCCAGCTAATGTTTCCTCTCTGAATCGGGTCAGTATCTCACGGATTTCTCTTCTTTCTGCAGTAACGGACTCTGGGCAACCCTGCTCCCGGCTTGGTTTGTTGCCTGTCTCCGGATCCCGTTGAAAGAGCAAAGTGGATCGTAGGCCCCCGGACTCCTGGGTCCCTCCTCTTTGGCTGCCCAGTCTTGCCCCACTGGTCCCTTGTGGGAAGCCCCCTTCCCCTGCCTTTTTGGGGTCAGGGGTCTGCTTGGCTTCGCATCCTGCAGATTCACAGCTCTGATTTTAAGGAGGGGGCCAGATCTCTGCATAGCAAAAGCCCCCCTTTCTGACAGTCCCTGCCCCTCCTCACTTCCGTGCTGTGAAATTATTTAAGTGTAGAATTGGGAGGGGGCCCTGAGGGTCATGTAGTCCAACCTTCCGCAAGACAGGAATCGCAACAAAAGCATCTCTGAACTCTGCACATGCTCTGGGAGACTCTTGAGGGGGGCCTGTGTTGTCTTTGGGATTGTGGGAGAGAACCTTTTTGGAGGAGGGGAGGCTGACTTGAGCAAGATTGGCATATCCCTCCCCCCCCCCAAATAAATCAATCAGGGATCCTCCACTTACAGAATGTGGGTCATTGGGTGTCCCTTTACCTCCCCCTCTGGGGGACCTGAAGTGGTACAGTCCAGACCCAGGTTTATCCCCTCTAGAGACCTGGGTGCAAAAGGAGCCCGTTTCCCCGCAACATCCCTGCAGAGACGGCCAGGCAGAGCAGCTTTCGTTCCCCTCGGCCCTCTCTCTCGATACGGACTAGGACCTGCCCCCCTTCCCTCCCCCAGAGCCCAGAACTCGCCCCCCTCCCCATTCTGTGTAGATTCTGCTGTAGACTGTGTTAACGGAAAAATCTGAGGGCTCCCTTGGACAAAACAAAGACACCAACCAGGATAACTTGGAGCAAAACAGCAGCCTGTAGGCTTGGCCTTTATTGAACTGATGCATCAGGGTGTTCCCCTCACTTGCAGGAGAGAGGAAAGACCCAGAACAATGGGCCGCAAGACCTTATAAAAACTTTTGAAATTCCCCTCCTCTAGGTCAAGCCCACCCCCAGAAACATCATGCATACATTACAGAAAGGAGGGGTTGACATCATGCATACGTTACAGAAAGGGTTGACATCATGCATTCATTACAGAAAGGAGGGGTTGAGGGAGGAGTTGTGGTGGTAACCTGAGTGTCCTGTCACCTGGCTGGTTCCTCCTTTCCCCCTCCCCATGAGTACTTTCCAGGTGACAATGGGGAGTTTGCAGTTTCCTGCCCCCAGAGGGAAGATCTGATCATTGTCCTTTGTTTCAGCCCGTGGTGAATCCACTGTTCTTTGTGATTTTGATTGTCTTCTGTCTGGGATTATCAGGGTTGACATAGCAACTGGGCAGGGCTCCTGTGGATGTGCTGGTATGCTGAAGAGATTATGGCTGACCAGAAACCAAGCACCCCCCTTTGATCCTTTGATAGTCTTTGTCACATGGAGTAAAAAATGGAACAGTGCAAATCCGATGTATGGTTGATTTTCTATGAATTTATAACAGAAATGTGGCGTATGTAGTGTGTGAGTGTGAGTGTGTGTGAAGTTTGTGCAAACAGAATGATTGGGGTGGGGGGGTTCCTGCTACAGTTCCCCCCTTCGGAGATAAGATTGCAAAGGTGGCTACTTTGCAATCCTTTTCTCCGCACAATTTAAGGTGGTAAATAATAACCTGGTATTCTCCGTCCCAGATGTGTGTGTCCATGTGAACCTGAAAGGGACTTGGATATCATGCTACTTTAAGGATATTTGCATGGAAATATAATGGTGTAACAGTGCACTGCTCAGTTACTTGTGGTATTCTAGCACCTTGGAAGAAATATTTTCTCAATAGTGATCTATGCTTTACATTTAGGCAGGAAGGTCCACTAATGACTGAAAAGTGCAGTTTGCTTCCCCCCCGCCATTTGTGTGTTCTCAGGTGTCAAGGTAGCTCTTCTGTGGTCTCACATCGGCATGGTGTCGCAGTAGTGGCAATCCCTGGTGAATCCACTTAGGGCTTTCATATTCATCATGTAGCCTGGCACCCACCACAGCTGGCACAGGTTTCGGACACGTCCTGAGAGAAATGTCTTCGCCTTGGCCAAAATCCATGGGATTTCTTATTATTATTACAGGCTCTGGTCTCGCAGATCACTTGCACTTTAAGGACCAAAAAGCTAATTGCAGCCTGGATACACTTGCCCAATTCAAACTGAGTCCAATTTGAATTTATGTGCCCATGGTTCTCAACCTTTCAAACCAGTCTGTAAAGGAAAACCGTTCTTAAAAGGGCACTTTGTCCAAATAAGTCAATTTAACTCTATAAGGGATCATTCCTGCTAAACCAAAGCATGTGCACCTTCATGTATCTTATAAGCTTCTCCTTGGTAAAGCAAGTTTTTGCACATTTTAAAATGGATAGGGAAAGTTGGCAGAGTGCCAGGTGGGACAATGAAATGTGGTTATCTAAACATTGGACTACACAATAGTGTGAGCTATCAGAAAGTATAAAATGCATGAGAATTGGTGTGCAAGCAATAAGACATTAAACATAAAAATTACACACAAAAATACCCCCCTTGTGGAAGTAACACACTGTCAGACACGTTTCAACATTCCTACATAATAACACTTAATACAAAACAAACTAATTAAATATCAGTTGCATATCTTGACACAATTGTGATCTTTTACGCATGTATCTTTTGAATCCTGGAGCACAGAGGCTTGAGGTTCAAGTGAAAAGATGTCCTTGCAAGTCAACTCCACCCCCCTTTGTCAGGCCCACTCCCCATCAGTCTATATCCTTTGAAAGAGATAGCTGTGGGCACTTTGAAAACTCTGGCGTTGCAGGTCTTGTGATGGCGAAGGGGTTGGGTTGTTGCTGCTTTTCATCATTGCACATCTGTAGAAGTGATATCCTGTAAGGGGCAGGGTTTTGGGGCGACTTAAAAACACAGTTAGACAAGAAGGATGTCCTCCAGTTTTCATGGGAAGCTGCAAATAATAAAAAATCTTAGCACATTAAGCGTTTCATTCATTCCAATATTATTATCACATTTTCCTATAACTACTGTTATTATCTGCCAAGTTCGTTTGCTTTCCTTCACTTTGGAGAGAAAGAGAACTGTAAAAAATACAAGGTTAAAATAATAATGAAACACACACAATGACTTATGAGGAACGAAAAATAAATAAATGCTAAGACACACAATTTTAAGAAATCTGAAGTAACAATGAAAATAAAAGAGTGTTTCTTGAAGTGACAACATCGGCTATAGGACAATACTGGAAAATGACTTAATACCAAGGAAAAAAAATGAATGGCAATTTAAAGTTGTGCAAGTACCTTGCACTAGCCAAGATGACAGAATTAATAAGAAATGCTCAGGCAAAAAGGTAAACAAATACCATTCCACAAACAATGTTTGGTTGTGCTTCGATTAACTTCATAGACATCATGGAGAGACAGATTAAATAAATGAAAACAGATTATTTGTAACTTTAAAAAAAAGTGTCAAAGCCACAAAGAGATGGAAGTCAAACTGTAGCAGGGATTCAGACTTGTTTCACAGAACAGAAAGAAAGTTGCTGTGGGAGGAAAAAGGGACAAACACTTTGTTATCGGGGTTCACATATCCTGTTAAAAGGGAAAATTATTTCATGTGAGAAGTCTGTCAGGAAATGCTGTTCCTAAAATTCCCATTGAGGGGGGGAATGCTTTGATATTTACCTGTGAAAAGAATTTGGCATGTTAAGATTTGGAACCTGGAAAGCTCTTGACTTTTTGATGGGCTAGTTTTTTTTGTTTTTTTTTGTTTGTTTTTTTAGCCTTTTGTCTTAAATAGCCCCTGGAGCAAAGACAGATTAAGGGTGATTTCCCTCAATGGTTCCTCAATGGTTCCGAGTTTTCTTTTACATTTGGAAGAAACCTCCTCTCCCCCCTTACAGTTTCCCCCTTCCTCTCCCTCTCTTCTTTAGCTGATCTAGCCTCTGTGCATGTGCAGAGTTCATGTCTCAGCAAACCTTTTATACTATTGAAAATGTTGCATCCTTTGGCTAAATTACCATTTGAATAAGGGAAGGGAAGGGCAAGGAGTAGATTTTGAAAACAGGGTTTGATTTTAAACGAAAAAGAGGAACTCAGCAATTTAAGTATTCACCAAAACTAGCAATTTCAGCCCAAGCAAGAGACTGCTTCCTTTATGTACAGGAAAGGGCTAATATCCTTCTGGCCATTCGCGGAACAATCAACCGCTCTCTTATTTATGAGTAAAAATGGCCAGAGTTAGAATTCATAGGATTTTTTTTTTTTTTTAACATTCTCAGCCATTTCAGCCTTACCATTTGCAGACAAATTCTACTGCCCTTTATTTACAGGATGGATGGTCAAGGCGTCTGTCAGGGATTTAGGAGCAGAGGCAAGGCCAAGGGAGGAAACAGAGAGCGAAGGGGAGGAGGCAGAAGAAAAGATGAGTGATGACGACGACCCGAGATCTCCTAGTCTTTCCAGTGAATCAGAGGATTCACAGAAAGGAGCACCAGTGGCCAGGGCAAGGGGGGAGTCTAGGGGGGCACCCCAGGAAGATAGAGCCAGAGGGGACTCAGGGGAGAGCAGTTGGAAATCGGGACCAGCGTCACCGCCAGGGAGCAGGGAAGAAGAAGGGAGCCAGGGGGCAAGCGCTGGCAGCTCACCACAGGAGGGAGGGCATGAGTCAGGAGTGGCCACACCTCCATCGGGGAGCGAAGAAACGGTTAAGAGGAAAGTGGAAGGTTGGGCGCGCGCGCCAAGTTCAAATGCAGAGGAAGGCGGCGCAGTAAGCAGCCCGGAAAGGGAACCAGGTCCTAAAGCCCGGCGCAAGGAGGCAGGAGGGTCCGGGTCAGCGTCAGAAGAATCCAGGAAGGAAGAAACCCCGGGGGGTAGAGGGACCCAGAGGAGGACAGTCAGGCGGAAAAGGTGGAGCAGGGCTAGGATATTAAGTTGGTGCACAAGGGGCGGAGACTCAGATGGAGCTTCGCCGATCTAGCTACTAGACGTAGAGTTGCGCGCAGCAGCGTGAGAATGGAAACTGCAATTCAATAAAGACTTTTACTTAATGATCGCTGGCTAGCGTGATCCTCTGTGAGCTAGGATCTTCAAGCAGCTCTGACAGTAAGCTCCGTCACACTCAATTGTGGGCATCTACAACCTCGAGGAGGGGAGAGAAGCAGGTGCCCACTAGCGAGCTCACGAACGGCAGACAACATGACGGCTGAGCAGCAGATAGAGGAACTCAGAAAAGCAGTGGCACAACTGAATGCCGAGGCTCTCGCATCCAGGAAGAGAGAGGAGGAGGCAGCTGCCGCCTGCAGGGATCTCCAGGTCAGGTTAGATGTGCTGACAAAGCAGACACCCCGGCAGGAGGGAATTGGGTTGGCGAGACGCACAGGCGGGCTGGTCTCTCACTTCGATGGGAACCTGCAACAGTATCCCAACTTTAGAGCAGACGTACTGTGCGCACTGCAACTGCTGCATAAAGACTTTAGAGATGAGCAAGAGAGAGTGGGATTCATCATGTCTCATTTGCATGGGGATGCTAAAGCATGGCTACGCAATTTATGGAGAGATAAGGATCCGGCGCTCCAGAATGCAGATGCCTTTATTAAAGCGATGGATGGGTGTTTTTTATCAAGCATTGACGTGGATCTTGCCCGGAAGGAGGTGCATGGGCTAAGACAAGGGAGGGCCAGCGTCAGGCAGTACCATGCCCGCTTTTTCGCCTTGGTCAGTGCCCTGGAATGGGACAGAGATTCGGCCCCTGTAAGAGACCTCTTTTGGGAGGGGTTGCACAGCTCGATTAAAGATGAGATCGCGAGGGGGGAGAGACCCCGAACCACCCAGGAGGTCGTTCAGAGGGCACTGGCAGTGGGGGTGAGGCTGGAAGAACGCCCGTGGAGCAGGGACGAAGGGCGTGGAGGGCGCGAACCAGCCAGGGGCCCCTCCTTCCTTCCCAGAGAAGCAGCGCGGGCGCAATCCACGCCTCCGCCAGGAGGAGGAGCCGAACCTATGGAGGTTGGAGGTGCAAGGGCTCAGTCAGCAACCAGAGCCCTAGCACCGGCAGCAGTGAAAGCGAAGCCTCCTAGAGGGAACAGGAAGTGTTACGTCTGTGAGGAGCCAGGGCATATGGCGAAAGAGTGTCCCCAGAGGCTCCACAAGCTCACTGCAGCCTCGGCAATGGTGACTGCAGCAACGCAGCAAGGAGGAACACAGCAGGGAAACGAAGCAGTCTGGCTGGAGGAAGAGGCCCTGGGGCCCAGCCAGACGTGTTAGTGCCGCAGTCCCCAGAGATTTTACAGCCCGTGAACCCCCTCCCGCCCAAACCAGTGGTGAGGCTCACCGCATCTCTCCAGCTGCCCAATGGAATCACCATGGACGTGCCCATCACAGTGGACTCGGGCAGCAACGCGGACTTTATAGGGCAGGACTTTGTCGACAAGCACGCTATACAGTTGCTGCCGGCCACACTGCCCCTGCAGGTTGTCACGGTGAATGGCAGGGAGTTGCTAGGGGGGCAAGTGGTGAAGCAGACGCCGCCAATGGCGATGCGACTTGGGAATCACAAAGAAATCATCAGCTTCAATGTCACTCAACTATCGGATACGCCCATTGTATTGGGAATGAGTTGGCTGGACAAGCACAGCCCAACGCTGGCTTGGTACCAGAGGCAGCTGGTCTTCGGCTCTTCCTTTTGTGCTGAACACTGCATCATGCACCGGCAGGAAGGAGAGGAAGAGGAGTCACAGCTGCTGCTAGGCACGCTGCAAGCGATTCCCCACAAGTACGCAGAATTTTTGGAAGTTTTCTGCGAGAAGGAGGCGGACAGGCTACCCCCTCACAGACCATATGACTGCAAAATTGACCTGCTGCCGGGGGCGGCGCTGCCTAAAGGGAAACTGTATTCCATGTCGGAGGACGAGCTGCAGGAACTCAAAGAGTTCATCGATCATAATTTGGAGCGCGGTTTCATCCGAGAGTCCAAGGCAGCGGGGGGCAGTCCTGTATTCTTTGTTAAAAAGCGAGACACGCCCCAAAAAAGACTGGTCGTGGACTATCGCATTTTAAACAGTGTGACCAAGCCGTCGGACTTCCCCATGCCCCGAATCGACGACCTCCTGGCGAAGGTGCGGAAGGGAAAAGTGTTCACCAAATTAGACCTGCGAGGGGCGTACAACCTCATTCGCATGCGGGAGGGGGATGAGTGGAAGACGGCCATGTTCACGCCACTGGGTACCTACGAATACAGAGTTATGCCTTTTGGACTGCAAAATGGCTCCCACGTTTTTCAAGCTTTCATGCATCACGTGTTGGCGGGACTTCTCTACAAGACGTGCGTCTGTTTCTTAGATGACATCCTGATCTTTTCGGAATCGCAGCAGGAGCATGACAGGCACGTCAAGGAAGTGCTGACCAGACTAAAGCAACATAGGCTCTACGCCAAGCTGGAGAAGTGCCAATTCGACGTGACGGAGGTGGATTTTCTGGGCTACAAGTTGTCTGACAAGGGGCTCGCCATGGACAGCGCCAAGGTTCGAGCGGTATTGGACTGGAAGAGCCCACGCAACCGGAAAGAGGTCCAAAGGTTTGTCGGCTTTGCGAACTTCTATCGCAAGTTTATCAAGGGCTTCGCTATGCAGACAGCGGCCATCACAGACACGCTTAGCTCCAAGAAAAAGAAGTTCGTTTGGACGGAGGAGGCGGAGCAGTCCTTTCAGGCACTCAAGCGTCTCTTCGCGTCGGAAGAGCAGCTGCTTCACGTCAACCCCAGCAGGCCGATGAGGGTGGAGACAGACGCCTCGGACAGAGCCGTGGGGGCGGTCCTGCTGCAAAAGGACCAGCAGGGGGTGTGGCGACCGGGAGCGTTTTACTCCAGGAAGCTCAGCAAGTCCGAGCAGAACTACACCATCTGGGACAGGGAGTTGCTGGCCATTCATGCAGCGTTCAAAGCGTGGCGGCACTTCCTGATCGGCGCCAAGCACACGGTGCAGGTTTGCACGGACCACAAGAATCTGGAGCACTGGCGCACGGCACAGTTCCTAAACCAGAGGCAGATACGCTGGGCTGAGTTTTTTGCGAACTTCGACTTCCGCATAGAGTATGTCCCAGGGGACACTAACATCATGGCGGACGCCCTCTCCCGTAAGCCACAGTATCTGGAGGACGCAACGCCAGCGGCAGCCATGCACATCTTCGCACCAACAGTATGGGCGTGCGCCGCGGCCACCGTGGACCTGGAGGCGGTGCGACGAGCGTTGCAGGATGACTCCTTCGCGCAAGCAAAGATGGCAGAGGTGCAAAGGGGCAAGGCTGTGGCCGACGGTTTCCAGCTACGAGATGGATTGCTCATCCGTAAAGGGGCCATCTACGTGCCGGGAGACGACCTTCGCGCCAAGGTGCTGCAGCAGCTGCACGACGCGCCCACGGCCGGGCACTTTGGCAAGGAGAAGACGGTGGAATTAGTAGCCAGGGATTTCTGGTGGCCTGGAATGAGAGGGGAGGTCGCAGACTACGTGGCAAGGTGTGACACCTGCCAGAGGGCCAAACCAGTGCACAGACCGCCGGCCGGACTGTTGGAACCGCTGCAAACTCCGGTCGAACCTTGGGAAAGGGTGGCTCTGGACTTTGTCACAGATCTGCCCAGCTCGAGGGGCAAGACGGCAGTGCTGGTGGTGGTGGACCTGTTTTCCAAGATGGCCCATTTCATTCCGTGTGCTAAGGTGGCCACGGCGGAGCAAACCGCCAAACTGTTCATAGACCACGTGTTCAAGGTTCACGGTCTGCCACGGTCTATTCTGTCCGACCGCGGGCGGCAGTTCATCTCGAATTTCTGGCAGAAGCTGATGGGCTTCCTGAACGTCAAGATCAACCTGGCGTCGGCGAGACACCCGCAGACCAACGGGCAAGCGGAGCGGGTCAATGCCATCATGCAGCAGTACCTGAGATGCTATGCGAATCAACAGCCTGCGACGTGGGTGGATTACCTGCCGCTTGCCGAGTTCGCCTACAACAACACGAAGCACGTGTCCACGGGGGTCACGCCGTTCTTCGCCAACAACGGGAGGCACCCCAGAACCTTCCCGGGACTGGAAAGAATGGGGGAGGGGGAGCCGCAGACGGCAGATGCGTTCGCGTCGGAGCTGCAGGAAGTCCACGATCAGCTGAGGCGCCACCTGGAGCTGGCCAAACACGCATACAAGGTACAAGCGGACAGACACAGAAGGGTTGGCGAAGAGCTCCACGTGGGAGACTGGGTCTGGTTAGCAGCCCACGCAGTGCCGGCCAGGTCGTTGGCCAAGAAGAAACTAGGGCATAAACAACTGGGGCCCTACCAAGTCGAAGAGCAGGTCAACCCGGTAGCTTTCAGACTGGCACTTCCGGAGGGTTCCAGAATGCATCCGGTGTTCCACAGATCGGTGCTCACTCCCTACAAGGCACCGCACAGGTTCCAGGAACCCGGAACGGCGCCGAGTCCGGTCAGAGACAGAACAGGGCACGCGGGAGTGGCACAGAAGGAGCGCATCAACGAAGTCACGGAGATTTTGGACTCCAGATGGGGGGAAGAGGGGGTAGAATACTTTCTCGCCAAGGAGGGCACCCCGGCCAGTGCGAACAGCTGGGTGCCGGGCTACGCCTTGGACGAACCTCTACTCAAAGACGAGTTTCATGCCCTCTTCCCACATAGACCTATGCCAGCAGACTTTTTCGACGACTGGCTTTTCACGCCCACGCTTTCGGCCAGCACTTTCCGGGGGTTCGACTCGGAAGAGGACCCGACACAAGACGTCCGTTCCCCGGAGGGGTCACCCTCGGGATCTGCATCAGAACCCTCGTATTGGTGGGACGATAGACCAGAGGAGCAGTTCCGCAGAAGGTGGCTGGAAGGCCCAGGACGAGCAACGCCGCCAGGAGGAAGTGAGGGAGAAACGGACATGGACGTTTTCGGGGACGACCCTGGTTTCGAGCACGGCGGCACAGAGATGGAAGCGGAGGTGACCGTCGTCGACGAGAGCAGGGAGGGAGACCCGCGAGACTTCAGATGGAGGCCCGCCACGGGAAGCGAACGATATCCGACGTTCGTCCCTTTGCAACAGCAGCACCCAGCTCCAGCACCGGAAGGAGGGGAGGGGGGAATGGGGGGCTTCGAGGGGGGGATGGATGTCAGGGATTTAGGAGCAGAGGCAAGGCCAAGGGAGGAAACAGAGAGCGAAGGGGAGGAGGCAGAAGAAAAGATGAGTGATGACGACGACCCGAGATCTCCTAGTCTTTCCAGTGAATCAGAGGATTCACAGAAAGGAGCACCAGTGGCCAGGGCAAGGGGGGAGTCTAGGGGGGCACCCCAGGAAGATAGAGCCAGAGGGGACTCAGGGGAGAGCAGTTGGAAATCGGGACCAGCGTCACCGCCAGGGAGCAGGGAAGAAGGGAGCCAGGGGGCAAGCGCTGGCAGCTCACCACAGGAGGGAGGGCATGAGTCAGGAGTGGCCACACCTCCATCGGGGAGCGAAGAAACGGTTAAGAGGAAAGTGGAAGGTTGGGCGCGCGCGCCAAGTTCAAATGCAGAGGAAGGCGGCGCAGTAAGCAGCCCGGAAAGGGAACCAGGTCCTAAAGCCCGGTGCAAGGAGGCAGGAGGGTCCGGGTCAGCGTCAGAAGAATCCAGGAAGGAAGAAACCCCGGGGGGTAGAGGGACCCAGAGGAGGACAGTCAGGCGGAAAAGGTGGAGCAGGGCTAGGATATTAAGTTGGTGCACAAGGGGCGGAGACTCAGATGGAGCTTCGCCGATCTAGCTACTAGACGTAGAGTTGCGCGCAGCAGCGTGAGAATGGAAACTGCAATTCAATAAAGACTTTTACTTAATGATCGCTGGCTAGCGTGATCCTCTGTGAGCTAGGATCTTCAAGCAGCTCTGACAGCGTCTATGTATTGACCTGACTTTGAGGTCTGATTTTTTAATAGTAGACAAAATGATAAACACTGTAATCACCCAAATGCTTGATGTTACCAGTTGTGCTTCAAAACATCATGGCTTCATCTCGCACCTTTTAAAACTAAAAAGCAAAGCTAGGCTGAATTTCAACTCCATTACCACACCAGAATTTAAGAATTACCCTCCAATGCTTGCAGACACATGGTCTTCCACACAGCCACAAATTGGGAGAGTTGAAAGGGACCCTGGGGTCATCTAGTCCAACCCTCCAAAATATAGGGTTCACAGCAAGATTTCGCAGCAAGATTTGTACTACCAAAGAGGCATACACCATTTAAGTACAGATTTCCAGCTGGGAAAGGAAACATCTATGCTCATATCATGTACTAAGGAAGAGGAAAATAAAAGTACATAACTTTACACAGAACCCTTTTTGCAGATCTTGAGATAGTTTGAGTGAGTTTGAAATGATATTTAAGGAAGAAGTGAACAGTTTTCGTAAGATAGGGAGAGGATCTCTTATAAAGCACAGTTAAAGCAGCCCTAGATTTGATTTTTTTTAAAGGGAATACACAAGTGTTGCCCCCTCCCCCCTTTGCAGTTTCCTTTAAAGGAAGCTTACTCGGGAGTAAATTTACCTAGCACAGAAGTAAGAAGGGAGAAACCAACTGAAATAGGCAGGGTGAAACAAGGGGGAGGGGGGGCATTTTCTAACAAAAGAGGCCATGAAGCCTTATAGAGACTGATATCAGGAGCCTTACAATAACTCTTCTGTCCAACCAAATCAAAGTTAAAACTGGACTCAAATATTTTTTTTCTTAGAATGAACACCATACTTTTATAGGCATACGCTTAATGAAATACATACACTGCATTTTAGTTTGAGAGAGCAGTTGTGCTCAACTAGGCTTTTGCAGCAGAAACATTAGGTTAACTTCACCTTCTCACAAACTCAAAAGTTACAACAAACATCATTTGCCATTAGACTTAGAATCACCCTCCTCACTTAAAACTAGAAGAAAGAGGTGGGGTAATCCCCCTTTCAGAACACAAGTAGCACGTATACAGGATTTCACCACTTGGGAGGGAAACTCTCTTTTAGAGCCTCTCTCAAATAACAAACATTTGCACACTCCATTCTCCATTTTGTTTTGTTTTAAGATTGATAAGGCGCAACATGGCTTTCTTAGATTTAAAATTTTGAAGCAAGCTTGCAATTTAAAACTATGTGCATTTAAGAACAGTCTGTGGATGCCAAGGCCAATGTAAATACAAACCCTTGAAATATTTCTAAATCTTTGAGTACATCTCTTATTCATTTTTTTTAATTTTATTCTTCTTCTTTTTTTTTTTTAAGAGAAACTAAGATCTCTAATGCTGGGCTGTTATTATATCTACTGCCTTCTGAGCACCATTAAGTTTACAGTTTCATGTTCCAGCTCTAGGCTACAGTTTAACAACACAAACTTAACCATTTTTGCCCCTTTATTTTATTTCTATTTTTCTCTAATTGGAAATGACAAGCTGGAGGGGCATATTAGAGTCCTCTCTGGGGCAAAAAGGCTTCATGGAAGCTTTGTTGCCAGGAGGAGTCCAGCTAGGGTGTTTAGCGAGCTCCCATTCTCTCATATGTTATTATTGGGCTTTTTTCGTTAACGAAGTACGCTAAAGACAGAAAGAGTGGAAACACACACACAAGGGAGGAAAGGCAATGGGAAAGAAAGGGGGGACAGATAGAAGATCCTTTCAGTACTCAAAGTACCATTGACTAACACAATTCCTACTTATCTTCAAGCTACAAACTCATTTCAATAAATCTTATACATGAACTTAAACTTCATCCACGGGACACCTGGCCTGAAAACTTCTACCTCGGGACACCTGGCCCGAAAACTTCTACCACGGGACACCTGGCCCGAAAACTTCTACCTCGGGACACCTGGCCCGAAAACTTCTACCTCGGGACACCTGGCCCGAAAACTTCTACCTCGGGACACCTGGCCCGAAAACTTCTACCACGGGACACCTGGCCCGAAAACTTCTACCTCGGGACACCTGGCCCGAAAACTTCTACCTTCTACCCTCCACAACAGCCTCCTGCCTAGCCTTTTGGACTAAGTTCGGGCTCCCTACTGGACGCCTGTGCAGTGCAGTGCCAGATCGGGGGTCGAGAAAACAAATTGTAGGGACGCCTCCGAGGGAAGACGTCAGAGAAACAGTAAAGGAGCCACGCTTTCCCGGACTCAATTCCAAGACGGAAAACGGGGGAGAAAAGGAGAGAGAGATTAAGACGTTCCTGGACGACCCCGAGGGGGAACATCGGAAAACAGTAATAGTACCACAATTTCCCCGGTCACATTCCGCGTAAGGAATTGGGGAAGAGAAAGGGAAAGGATTTGACGTTCCTAGACGACCCCGAGAGATAACGTCAGACAGAAAAGTTCCGCGATTTCCCTGGCCACCCTCCGAGGGGGAGAATCGGGGGAAAAAAGGAGAGAGAGAGAGAGAGAACGTACCCGGCCGACTCCGAAGGATACCGTCAGAAATGAAAGAAGGAAAGTCTGGCTGTCGTGGGGACGTTACTTTTCCACCCCCCTCCCAATGTATTTGACTTCAAACCATACTCACGTTCGAAGATGTCCCCCGCAAATCTCAGGATCCTTTTCTTTTTAGCCGGCTTGACCTTGCCTTTGCTCCCCTGGTTGAGCTTTTGGTGACGATTGATTACCGCCCGCAAAGAGGAGGCAGGGAGAGGAAGAAGGATCCCTGGGCTAAGGTTGCCCAGTGGCGCCCGATCCCTTCTATCTCCCCTCTCACCTTTACAGGAGAACCAAGTGTCCCTGAGTCGCGGTCGCCAACTGTTAACGGAAAAATCTGAGGGCTCCCTTGGACAAAACAAAGACACCAACCAGGATAACTTGGAGCAAAACAGCAGCCTGTAGGCTTGGCCTTTATTGAACTGATGCATCAGGGTGTTCCCCTCACTTGCAGGAGAGAGGAAAGACCCAGAACAATGGGCTGCAAGACCTTATAAAAACTTTTGAAATTCCCCTCCTCTAGGTCAAGCCCACCCCCAGAAACATCATGCATACATTACAGAAAGGAGGGGTTGACATCATGCATACGTTACAGAAAGGGTTGACATCATGCATTCATTACAGAAAGGAGGGGTTGAGGGAGGAGTTGTGGTGGTAACCTGAGTGTCCTGTCACCTGGCTGGTTCCTCCTTTCCCCCTCCCCATGAGTACTTTTCCAGGTGACAATGGGGAGTTTGCAGTTTCCTGCCCCCAGAGGGAAGATCTGATCATTGTCCTTTGTTTCAGCCCGTGGTGAATCCACTGTTCTTTGTGATTTTGATTGTCTTCTGTCTGGGATTATCAGGGTTGACATAGCAACTGGGCAGGGCTCCTGTGGATGTGCTGGTATGCTGAAGAGATTATGGCTGACCAGAAACCAAGCACCCCCCTTTGATCCTTTGATAGTCTTTGTCACATGGAGTAAAAAATGGAACAGTGCAAATCCGATGTATGGTTGATTTTCTATGAATTTATAACAGAAATGTGGCGTATGTAGTGTGTGAGTGTGAGTGTGTGTGAAGTTTGTGCAAACAGAATGATTGGGGTGGGGGGGTTCCTGCTACAACTGTAAGCCCCGTGGGGCAGAGCCAACCTGGAGAATAAACACGCCTTGAAAAGAACTGCATGCTGTGGGTCTGTTTGGTGAGGGTGGCCAAGTTTGATAAACAGTAGCAATAAATGGTTGGAGGAGAAGTCTGGGAAGGGGCAAGAGCCCCTCTCTGCCCCCCTCAAGGCTCCTCTCAGGCTCATCCAGGGTCCAAGGCCTCCTCCATTTTTGGAGGGCCAGGAAGTGAGTGGTCCCTGCAGCTTCGCCTGCTGGAAAGGGGGCGACATGCCAGAGGCCAGCCTGGCAGGGTTGTTGTGGAAGGGGGAGCTCCTGGGACCGCCTCCTGGGCCTCCTCCGCAGCTTCACTTCCAGACCGGTCAGGAATTGGAGGGGAGCAGGGTGCTCTGTGCATGGCGATTGGGTGAGGGCAAGAGAGAACCCGGAAGTGGGTGGATTGAGCCGGGAAGAGAGGAGAGCAGCAGCCGGGGGGGGGAGGGAGGGAGTGGGGGGGTGTTTTTCTCTGCCAGGTTGAGAGGGGCTCCAAGCCCTCTTTGAACCGCCCCCCATCTATTGATTTTGGCTGACTAACCCTCCCCCCCCCAAAGAAGGCATCCTTTTGGAGCCCATCCTCTCCTCCGCCTCACGAAAAGGATTCTGGGACGCTTAGTTTATCCTCCCCAGCCAAAGACACCTTTGTCACCCCAAGAGTCAGCGCTAGGAGAAGGGCTCCACCTGCAGGAACAGGGGAAAGGCCAGGCTGGAGACTCCCCTTCTGGCCCCTCGGGGTCCCAGGAGCCCTTTCTGGATGGCCCTCGCTTGCCCCCCCAAATGGGCCAAGACCTCTGTTCCTCCCCCTCAGGCGGAACAGGAGAAGTCGCTCCCACTCCGGATCCCTGCGGGTCTCAGGAGGCAGTGGGGGGGGGGACTCTAGGGAAATTGCCCAGGGCCCTGGGGAACAAGCAGAGTCTGCCTCAGTTTCCTTCCCCAAGGCCTTGGAGGAACCTTGGGGTGCGGAAGGAGGGACCCCAAATGGAGCTCAGGCTCCTGGCAAGTGGGGAAAGGAACTTTATATCTGCCCTGGCTTCCTCCTCGGAGGTCCCTTCCGAAGGAGAAGGGGTCCCAGGTCTCCACGGGGGAAACTGGGGAAGCATCCCTGAGACCTGCATTCGAGGCCTAGGCTTTCGCCTTTCAGGCTCCGGCCACCTTCTCTGTGGTGTTTATGGGAGCTGTAGAGATGGGGTCACATGCAGACAGTCCCAAGTTTAAGAAGTGTTATGGGAAAATCTATGTGCAAGGCTGCTCAGTCCCCCAGCTGGTTGGGCAGAGCCAGAATAAAGGAAGGAGTCCAGCCACCAACTGGAGCAAATTGCTGTAGACCAAAGTTTATTGCGCAACAGGGTCAAAGAGGAATTTTGAATCCCAAGGATGGGGTGACAAGGACTTTTCAAAGGTTCCATCTTATCCCAGCATACAGTTCATTAAGCATCATCGCTACATCATTCCTACATCAGAAAAGGGGAGGGTTATACATGATCAACTAGGAGGAATGTGTTGGGGCAACAGGCGGATACAGGATATGTGTTGGGAAGTACATTCTAAGCACCTGCTACAAAGGGACAATAGAACTTGGGTCTGCATAGTCTGCCACCTGGGCAAGTCCGGAGGAGTGCCTTTGCCCAGCGATTGACACCTATGAGTACCTTCCTTTGCATATGTGACCTCCCGCTTGAGGGATTATGGTGGGGACCGAGTGCTTTCCAAGTCCTTGGCCAGTGAAGCAAATTGGCAGTGGAATGAAGGAAAATGGCAAAGGAGTTGATTTTATATGATTTTTAAGCTAGGTAACATCCCTGAGCTGTTAAGTCGAAAGTATACCTTTATGCATAATATTTGTAACATTTAACAACTTTAAAGATGTGCCCCCCCCCATAATTTCTGTAACAGTTGGATCCCGTGAAAAAGATGGGCTCTGCTTTGGAATATCCCCCCCCCCCATCTGTAAACTGAACTTCACAGTAGAGTTGTTTCTACCAATATTTATAGTGTTTCAGTCTCATATATGTAGGATAAATTCAAAAAGAGTTTCCTAGACTGGAGGTTACCCACAGAAACCCCCCCAAAAAGGAGGAAGTCTCCAAGTGGAAAGATAGGCCTTTATTGAAATACAAATGGGCCTGCAAAGAACCACATCCCAAAAAGCGTTGCCACAGAAACGAGGGAGCTAGAGGTGCTTTTCTGGCAGTGGGACAAAATGTCACGGCTAAAGTCTTGAGGGCAGGAACCGGAAAATACTGCTTCCTTCCACTGAGCCAGCTGGATATATTATGATTTCTAACATTATCTTTTAACTGCCAGCCGGGGATGCATTCAATCATTCATAACTTTTTAAGGTCTGTTTGCTTATATTGCTGCAAGCAGTTGATAGTCGCAGTTTAATAATGAAATCGGTCGGACATTTCTAGGATTTGCTATGTCCTTATCTTGTCTGGGTATCAAAGTAATGTTTGCCACTTTTCAGGTTTCTGGGGTTTGTCCCGTTTCACTCGGTTCATAATATCCAAAAAAGGTCGCAAACCGAGGCACGCACTTCTGGGTTTGAGTTGGTCGTAATCCAAAATGGTCGTAAACTAGTCTGGTCTTAAACCAAGGTACCACTGTACAAATAATAAAAGCAGTTAAACATTCTGAATGATATAAAGAGACTTCCCATGTTTTGGCTTGTCAGGAGAAATTTTTTGTTTCTTGTTCCTGCTTTTCTCTCTCTTATGTATTCCCAATATCATACCAATCTTAATCCTTTATCTTATCTTGACAGCCACTGGTATGTGACTTTCATAGTATTTAATGGAACTATATGTAAATTAACATGCAAGAGGAAAATTTTCTTCTTCCTGTTGTTGTCCATCCACTGCTTTTGGCGCAGTCCCTTCTCATTCCACCGTCTTATCTTCCAGGACTCTGGGCTGTCTTCCACCTTTCTTTTGTTTAGTTAAAATGAAGACATAGTGGTCTTTCATGTCTTTCAATGAACTGATATTTTCCCAAACCAAATAATCTTCTGTAACAGACAATACCGTGGTGTCAGAGCTGCCCGAGGTCCCAGCTCACAAAGGACCAACGCCGGTTCGTTCTTATATACAAAAGTCTTTATTAAGTTCAGTTTTGCTTTCACAGCCGCGGCACGCAGCTCTACTTCTGAAACTCTAGACTGCTGAAGCTCCGTCTGAATCTCCTCCCTCCAGACACCAGTTTAAGACTCTAGCCTTGCTCCACCTCTTCCTTTGCTCTTTCCTCCTCTGGGTCCTCCTGTCAGCTGGGGTCTCGCCCTTCCTAGACTCATCTGACGCTGAGTCCCCTGAGTCTTCCCCCTGCCTCCGGCGGGCTTTAGGACCTGGTTCCCAATCCGGGCTTTCTGCTGTCCCGCGCGCCTGTACATTCGAACTTGGCGCGCGCGCCCAGCCGGCAACCTTCCTCCTGACCATTACACTGCTCCTGTCACTGCTTCCCCCTTCGGGGGGGCTAGCTGGACCTGACCTCCCCTCCGTTCCCCCACTCTCCGACAGAGGCGTGGTCAGTCCCGACTCATCTCCTCTCCCTGCTGGAGGAGACGCTGGCCCTGACACATGGGACTCTTCATAGAATCATAGAATCATAGAATCCTAGAGTTGGAAGAGACCCCAAGGGCCATCGAGTCCAACCCCCTGCCAAGCAGGAAACACCATCACCACTACGCTCTGGTGGGGAAACTGGTCCTGATCTCCCGCTGCTGCTTTGGGAGTCCCCGCTGGCCCCCTGTTTCTGGTGTGTCCCCCCTGGGACCCCCCTTGCCCTGACCATCGGCGCCTCCTTCTGGGAATCTTCCGATCCGCTGGAGAAGCTCATGGAATCTCTCGGGTCACTGTCATACTCCCCAACGCTGCCCTCAGATTCTTCCCCTTCGCTCTCCATTTCCTCTCTCCCTCTGCTCCTGAGCCCCTGACACATGGGATATATTTCGCAGTCAATAATTATTTGGTCCCTCTACAATCCAAGCTTGCTCCCCCTGAGCCCTAAGGGAAGCTTACAAAGATCAAAGATTCACCTTCACTTTTATAAATCCATATATGACAAAAATCCATGCAAACAGATGTGGTTTCCTGTGTGAAATATTCCCCAGTTGTAATCCGTCAGTTGTCTTCAGCCACCTTTGAGAGAGGTTTTTTGGTTTTTTTAATGTAATCATGTCTTTGAACAAAGTCCCTTTATATCTTCAAACAAGTTGATACCTTGCCCATTCTAATTAGAGCCCTCCACAAAGGACCACACCATTAAACATCAAGTTCTCAAGGTTTTTTTTCCTAAAGTTCCACTTGCATTCTGCTTAATTAATTGATTCTTTCTCCTTGAGGCTTGCCAAATCATGAAGCAGCAAGTATAAAAAAAGACCAGACACATCACATATTCCAAAGCAGAACGACGAAAATCCTTTCCCGGTCAAAATCTTAGAATCATAGAATCATAGAATCATAGAGTTGGAAGAGACCACAAGGGCCATCGAGTCCAACCCCCTGCCAAGCAGGAAACACCATCAGAGCACTCCTGACATATGGTTGTCAAGCCTCTGCTTAAAGACCTCCAAAGGAGGAGACTCCACCACACTCCTTGGCAGCAAATTCCACTGTCAAACAGCTCTTACTGTCAGGAAGTTCTTCCTAATGTTTAGGTGGAATCTTCTTTCTTGTAGTTTGGATCCATTGCTCCGTGTCCGCTTCTCTGGAGCAGCAGAAAACAACCTTTCTCCCTCCTCTATGTGACATCCTTTTATATATTTGAACATGGCTATCATATCACCCCTTAACCTCCTCTTCTCCAGGCTAAACATGCCCAGCTCCCTTAGCCGTTCCTCATAAGGCATTGTTTCCAGGCCTTTGACCATTTTGGGTGCCCTCCTCTGGACACGTTCCAGTTTGTCAGTGTCCTTCTTGAACTGCGGTGCCCAGAACTGGACACAGTACTCCAGGTGAGGTCTGACCAGAGCAGAATACAGTGGCACTATTACTTCCCTTGATCTAGATGCTATACTCCTATTGATGAGGCCCAGAATTGCATTGGCTTTTTTAGCTGCCGCGTCACACTGTTGGCTCATGTCAAGTTTGTGGTCAACCAAGACTCCTAGATCCTTTTCACATGTACTGCTCTCAAGCCAGGTGTCACCCATCTTGTATTTGTGCCTCTCATTCTTTTTGCCCAAGTGCAATACTTTACATTTCTCCCTGTTAAAATTCATCTTGTTTGTTTTGGCCCAGTTCTTTAATTTGTCAAGGTCGTTTTGAAGTGTGATCCTGTCCTCTGGGGTGTTAGCCACCCCTCCCAGTTTGGTGTCATCTGCAAATTTGATCAGGATGCCCTTGAGTCCATCATCCAAGTCGTTGATAAAGATGTTGAATAAGACCGGGCCCAAGACAGAACCCTGTGGCACCCCACTAGTCACTCTTCTCCAGGATGAAGAGGAACCATTGATGAGCACCCTTTGGGTTCGGTCAGTCAGCCAGTTACAAATCCACTGAGTGGTAGCATAGTCAAGACCGCATTTTACCAGCTTCTTTACAAGAATATCATGGGGCACCTTATCAAATGCCTTGCTGAAATCAAGGTAGGCTACATCCACTGCGTTCCCTTCATCTACCAGGCTTGTAATTCTGTCAAAAAACGAGATCAGGTTAGTCTGACATGACTTATTTTGCTGACTATTGGTGATCACAGCATTCCTTTCTAGGTGCTCACAGACTGTTTGCTTAATGATCTGCTCCAGAATCTTCCCTGCTATTGATGTCAGACTGACTGGGCGGTAATTATTTGGGTCCTCTCTTTTCCCCTTTTTGAAAATAGGGATAACATTTGCCCTCCTCCAGTCTGCCGGGACTTCGCCTGTTCTCCGGGAATTCTCAAAGATTACTGCCAGTGGTTCTGAGATCACATCTGCCAGTTCTTTTAATACTCTTGGATGCAGTTCATCTGGCCCTGGAGACTTGAATACATCTAAACTAGCCAAGTATTCTTGTACTATCTCCTTAGTTATACTGGGCTGTGTTTCCTTTGCTGAATCATTTGCTCCAAATTCTTCAGGTCGGGCATTGTTTTCTTTATCGGAGAAGACTGAGGCAAAGAAGGCATTGAGGAGTTCAGCCCTTTCTGTGTCCCCTGTTTGCATTTCACCATCTTCTCCTCTGAGTGACCCCACTGTTTCTTTGTTCTTCCTTTAGCTACGAACATACCCATAAAAGCCTTTTTTGTTGCTTTTAACCTCTCTAGCAAGCCTGAGTTCATTCTGTGCTTTAGCTTTTCTGACTTTGTGTCTACACGTGCTGGCTATTTGTTTGAATTCCTCTTTGGTGGTTTCCCCCCTTTTCCATTTTTTGTACACATCCTTTTTTAATCTTAACTCAGTTAAAAGTTCTTTAGATAGCCACCCTGGCTTCTTTAGGCACCTTCCATGTTTTCGTCTCATTGGTATTGCCTGACGTTGTGCTTTTACTATCTCCCTCTTAACAAACTCCCAGCCATCATGAACTCCCTTTCCTTTTAGTATTACTGTCCATGGGATCTCACCCAGCACTTCCCTAAGTTTTATGAAGTCGGCTTTCTTAAAGTCAAGAAATTGAGTCCTAGTATGCTTGGCTGCTCCTTTCTGCTGTATAGTAAACTTCAGAAGAGCATGATCACTCGCGCCTAATGATCCTTCCACTTCTACCCCACTAACCAGGTCATCAACATTGGTTAGGACCAGATCTAAAATGGCTGTTCCTCTTGTTGCTTCTCCCACTTTCTGGACAATGAAGTTGTCTGCAAGGCCAGTGAGGAATCTGTTTGACCTTATGCTCTTGGCTGAGTTTGACATCCAACAAATATCCGGGTAATTGAAGTCCCCCATTACTACTATCTCCCTTCCTTTTGCATGCTTGGCCATCTGTTCCAGGAAGGCATCATCTATGTCCTCCATTTGGCTTGGGGATCTGTAGTAAACTCCCACAATGAGGTCTCTGTTATTCTTCTCTCCCTTAATTTTGACCCAAATGCTCTCACTTTGACTTTGAGGTTCTAAATCTTGGATCTCTTCTCAGGTATACACGTCCCAGGAGGAAAGAGAAAGAGCCCCAGGGAAAGAGGAGGTTGGGCTGAGCTGGTGTGGGAATGAGAGGCAGAGAATGCAAAGCAACTCCGGAAACGGTGAACAAGGCAAGCTGTGATCTCGTTTGAGGAAAGGGAATTAAGATGCCTGCTTCCCCATCCCCAGTGGATTAAAATGTCCAAAGATTAGGAAAAGAAGAAAGAAGAGGAAGCAGGATTGGATGAACATTATAAGAGACCATAGTTTTCCATTGTGACTTGGCTGAGATTTGTTGGAACAGTTTTTAAAAGGCCTTATAAAAACTGGACCTAGAAACTGGAGAAATACTAATTTGGATTATTAGACGATCATTATAAGAGTCATATTGCACTCTCTGAGTTGGTTCAGATTTGAAAGCTGGGCTAGGGAGGAAGATGAAGGGAATGTGTCATCTTGGTGAAGAGGAAAAGAGTTTGGATTTGATTTCCCGCTTTATCACTACCCGAAGAAGTCTCAAAGCGGCTAACATTCTCCTTTCCCTTCCTCCCCCACAACAAACACTCTGTGAGGTGAGTGGGGCTGAGAGACTTCAGAGAAGTGTGACTGGCCCAAGGTCACCCAGCAGCTGCATGTGGAGGAGCGGAGACGCGAACCCGGTTCCCCAGATTACGAATCTACCACTCTATGCTAAATACCACTTACCACTGCATGCTAAATACAGCTGGGTTTATTCTGGAGTGCAGATTATGAATAATTGTTGCTACAGATTATTTTCAGACGGAGATGGGAGTTTTCTTTTCGGTGCCTGCCCTGTGGAACACCCTCCCAGCAGATGTCAAAGGAAAAAAACAACTACCAGACTTTTAGAAGACATCTTCATTGGACGGATGCCCTTGTATTCCAGGGTCACGAGAGAGGGAGAAAAACTTTCCACTTTCTCCATGCCTGGGCATAGCCAAGGAGAGCCCCCCCCCCCATTCCTCAAATATTATTGAAAAGCATTACCCGAGGTTCTCTCTCCCCCCCAGCAGAAGCCTGCCCCCCATCAAAAGCCTGGCTATGCCCATGTCTCCATGCCATGCATAATTTTATAAACTTCTGTCCTGTCGCCTCTTACTTGAATGTTCTTTAAACTAAAAAATCCCTATGCGGAGCTGGCGAAACTAACAGCAAAACCAAGAAAGCAACATGAGGGACTAGTCATGAAGAATGGAAGCCCTTTTGGAAATATCTGAAAAAATAAGCAGATGAAATCGCAAGCAGGATTTGAAATATGAGCAGCGATTGACGATTGATAATATACGAAATACGTTTTAGCAGAAAGTTTATTAGAATGCGTTATGTAAATGGGATGGGATTAAGAACATCATGGAGGGAACGGCGGGAAGTCAAAGTTTAAAGAGAAATGTAAAACAAATTTGGAATCTTGAATATATGTATACTGTATAAAGTTTAATTTAAAAAACTGACTTCAAAAAACTAAAAAGTCCCAGACGCTGCAACCTTTCTTCATAGGGAAGCCTTCTCCTCCACTTTATCATTTTGGTGGCCCTTTTCTGACCATTTTCCAACTATGCAATACAGTATCCTTTCTGAGGTAAGCCGACCGGCACTGCACACAGCATTGCAGAAGCGGTGGCACCATATATTGGTACAAGGAACGGATAGCAGCAGTTTTATTTTCACTAAGTTCTTCACCTTCCAGAGACAGACAAACACAACATAAATCGCAGAATCAATAGCAGTTATGGGGCTTCTCCTCCCATGCAGGGAAGAGGGAAGGGGCTGGCGAGAGACGCGGCTTGTAGTTTTTCCCCAGCCGGAGACGCCGGAGGGCGGGGGGAGGAAGTGGGTCGGAGGCGAACCTTCCCGGAATGTGCCTGGAGGGGTTGAGGTTGCGCAAGGGGGCCTTGAGTTGCCGGGTAGCAGCAGCAGCAGCCGCAGGGCAGGGCAGGCAGGCGGACAGAGACCCACATGGAGGTCCTGGAGGTAGGAGGCAGTGGGGCTGGGGGCGTCGGTTGCTTGGCTGGGAGCCAAGGTGAGGCAGGGAGAGGGCGGCAGGACTCGTTTGGCCCCGACGGCAGGACTCCTGGGTCCCATGGGGAGGAAGGCGTCAACTCTGCTCCAGGGGCTTGGGGAGGGCGGCGGAGACGGCTTTCTAGGAAGCGAGAACCTCCAGGAGGGTCATCAGCACCCTGGACAGCCGGGAGGGGGGAAGAAAGGCAGTCCCACCCCCTCGACGGCCCGCGCTCCCTCCCACCTGCCCACCTCTCGCCCCCTCCCCGCTTCCTTTCCAAGGGGCTCAGCCATAGCTCCACCAGCCTCCGCGGAGGGAGGGACTGCCTGTGAGCCCCGAGAGAGAGAGAGAGAGAGAGAGCGTCCTCTGCAGGAAGAAGAAGACCACGGCCTCCCCCCCCCCCGCCCCCAGTCTCAACTGGGCGAAATGCGGAGATGTCAGGATTTGAGGCTTCCTTTAAGGAGGGACAATCTAGGACAGAAGAGCCGCCGACCAGATACCCCCAAAGAAAACCTGCGAGCCGGATTCAGGCCCAAGCGCATTCTCCTCTCTTGCGCTTCCCGGGAACTGGGATTCGGAAGCATTCTTGCCTCAAGCTATTTAGGTAGAACATAGCCATCATGGCCAAGCAGCCATGGACAGAGCATCTCCAAGCACCGCAGAATCCTAAGAAAGGGGTTCAGGGTAAAAAGGAGAGTCAAGATTGTCAAATAATTCGAAAGGCTTGGAAGTTATCTAAAATTGGGGGGGGGGGGGGAGAGAGCTAAGAACCAGGCAAAGCGGGGCTGAAAAACGATAAACAAAGAGCCATCTAAAAGAGGGGAAAGGAGGTTGCAGCAGGCAAAATTTCAGGGCACCATCACCCCAGTCAGTGCACCACAAAAACAAAAGGAAAGAGCGCTCTCTGCTGGCTCCCCGCAGCTGAAGGTTTCTCCAGATTGACGGCTACATTGGACAGAGAGGGGACAAGAGGCGGTCGCTCTCTGGGTGGCTCCTTGCTTCGGAGCTGCTCAGTAGCTCTAGGGTGGGTGGGAGAAGTGTGAGCCTCGGAGAGCCGCGGAACCAGCCCCGCGAACAGGCCGCCGAGTGCGTGCTTGGCCTTTTCAATGTGTTGAGGGAGTGGGAGAGTCTTGGTTTGTTTTTGTTTTAATTTTTGTTATGTATTTTGTGTTTTTTATATTTCATTTTTATTTTGTGAACCGCCCTGAGCAATACGGATGAAGGGTGAATAAATGAATGAATAAGCGGTTTTCTTTCGTTTTTTCCCAGCGGCCGCCGAAGACCCTCTCCGTGCCGCTTTCTGGTGGCTCCGCGTGGAACAGCAGCAGCCCCACCTCCGGCTGCTTGGAGAGCGCCGACTTCCAGTACCTGCTCTTCCCCGTGGTCTACAGCCTGGTCTTCGCCCTGGGCCTGGTGGGGAACCTCTTCGTCCTGGGCTACTTCTTCCGCGCCAAGTCCGCCACGGAGCCCGCCAACGTCTTTCTGGTGAACCTGGCCGCCATCGACCTGCTCTTCGTGCTAACGCTGCCCTTCCGCATTGCCTACCACGCGCTGCGCAACGACTGGGTCTTCGGCGAGGCGCTGTGCAAGGTCACCGGCTGCCTCTTCTTCGCCAACCTGTACGGCAGCTCCCTCTTCCTGGCCTGCATCTGCCTGGAGCGCTACGTGGCCGTGGTACACCCGCTGCGCCACCTCCGGCTCCGGCAGCTGCGCTACCGGGTGGCGGCCGCCCTCGGGGTGTGGGCGGTGCTCGTCGCCGCCGTCCTGTACCTGGCGCTCCGCTTCCCCGACGGCCGCACCGCTTGCCTGGAGAACTTCTCCTCCAGCTCCTGGCGGGGGCGCATCTCCTCCGTCAGCCTCCTCTTGGCCGCTGCCGTGGGCTTCCTGCTGCCGCTCTTCCTCATCGGCATCTGCTACCCGCTCCTTGCCGGGGATGCAGCCCGGCTCGCGAGCGGTGCGGCGCAAGGCGCTGCGCACGGTGCTGGTGGTTCTGGGCGTCTTCCTGGTCTGCTTCGCGCCCTATCACCTGGTGCAAGTGGTGCACACGCTGGGTCGCGCCGGCGTGCTGGGCGGCTGCCCGCTCCTTCGCGCCACCTACGTGGCCCGCCGGCTCACCATGGCCCTCACCAGCCTCAACCCGCTCGTCTACTACTTCGCCGCCGAGCGCTTTGCCTGGCAGCCCGGCTGGTGGAAAGGCTGCTGCTGCTGCTGCCGCCGCCGGCTAGAAACCGCCCAGCCGCCCCTGCTGAGACTTCGCGGGCTTGGGGCCAGTAAGCAGGGATCCTCCTCGTGGGGAGAAAGCTGCGCTCCCGGGACGGCGCCGTGAGCTCTCCAGCAGATCGCGGATCGTCGGAGGTGCGCGCGCCTGCCTCCTCGGGCATTCTGGCTGCGCCTTCGTGTGAGCGAAGGAGTTCCTCAGCCTTAGACAAGCAGCCTTAGACAAGCGTCCAGCATAAACTGCCCTGGAGGAGGTTCCTTCGCCCTCTTCACGTTAAAGTGCTCATTTACACACCCACAGCCCGTTCGTCGCAAGGACCGTTTAAGAGATGGGAATTTGGAAGGCAGAGAGAGAGAGAGAGAGAGAGAGAGAGAGAGAGAGAGAGAGAGAGAGAGACTTCCCCTCCCTTGACGGGGTTTCTACAGCTGCTGCTGCTGCTGCGAGTGTTGGGGCTTCGCAGTTGAGACCTCTTCTGAAGTCTTTGTGGCAGGCAGACTTTAACAAGGCGCAGGTACTCCCTGCTTTCTACACACCCATTATAGCAAAGGTAGGCCACAGCCAGGCAGAAGAAGGGGAAGAGAGCATCTTTTGCAAGCAGAGGGACCCAGCTTCAATTCCTGACGTCTCCAGGAAGGGTTGAGAGAGACCGTAGGCTGAAATCTGGAGAGCTGCTGCCAGTCAGTGCAGAGAGCAATGAGCCAGATGGTCTGTCTCCAAATAAGGCAACCTTCTATCTTGCTAATGGATCAAAAAAAGGAGGAGTGCTGTATGGGCCTATGTACCCCTTTGCCTCACCCCTTCCTCAGCATCTGAGGCAACCATTCTACACACACACACACACACACACACACACACACACATGTTATGTCTGAATGGCCAAGTTTCCCAGGGAACATCCCAGCAGCCCTCATTGCCACTTGTCTGTGTGTGCAGGGGTCATAAGTGGAAGACAGAGCCTCATCTTGGCCAGCAAAGTGGGTGGGTGCTTCTAGGGAACAGTGTTAGTGTCAGAGTAATGCAGTTCAGGCAAGACACAGTAGTCACATATTGCAAAGAAGATGGGGAGAGGGTTACAATACAATATAGGTTGCTATAGGCATTGATTCTCTTGCTCCTGCCCAAATCTCTGTTTTTATTCTAGAGCCTTTCCATCACAATACCAAAACAACAACTAGCTAAACGACAAAATATGGTAAATAACTTTATTTTGCTGGGGGGGGGGGGCAGAGTAAGTGACAACACATTCTACTGAGCGTGGAACATGTTGGTTTGGGAATCCCAAACCTGAAACTGTATTACAAGGCATTTTGGTTGAGACGTGTTATACAGATCATTAGAAATGCAAAAGACCTTCCTTTGAGTTCAGCTTGATTCACCATCAAGGCATCAAGGCATTATTGCTTCCGAACCCATCAAGGTCATTGATTTGGAAAAGTAGCCACCTTTTCCTCCGCTCTAGTGGTGTGGGGGGAAATGGAATGCAGACCCATCCCTGGCTCCCTTCCAAAATTGTATTGTCCAGATAAATACAAACAACGTGACAGATGGACCAGCAATAGTCTAAGGTACATAAAATATTTATTTGCTAGAGGAAGACCCAAAAGAACCCAAAAGAACCCAGGTGTGGGATAAATGGCAATATATTCCTATCATTTGGTTTCAGCATTGCATTGGAGGGTCTGCAGTTCTGTGATGACTGGGCTGCACATGTGGTGCGACTGCCCATCAGCAAAAGAATTTTGGGAAACATTTCCCAAGAGTTGGGGAAACTACCACCTCCCCCCCTTTTTTGTTCTTGTTAGATCTTTAACCTAATAAATCATAACAAGCTAGCATTATAATTTGGTGGTGGAAGCAGGTTGGGGACAAGACACTCCTAAAATGTCTAAATTTAGTAAAGGGTTAGCATTTAAGCAAACCCCCATAATTCCCGAATTTAGTAAATTGCCTAGGGGATAAGTCATTTAAGAAACAAAGGCAGAGTGATGGCCCACCAATGAAAACAATCAACCAGGGAAGCCCTGCCCTGAGTTCTGGGTATTTACATGGGCATAGACAAGATCACTGACCAGTCATGTTGGTTCTGCCCCCCCCCCACCCCGAAGAAAAATCCTGCCCTCCCCTGACAAAAATCCTGACTTTGCCTATGGCTGTTGTTTAGTTGTTTAGTCATTTAGTCATGTCCGACTCTTTGTGACCCCCTGGACCAGAGCAGGCCAGGCACTCCTGTCTTCCACTGCCTCCCGCAGTTTGGTCAAACTCATGCTGGTAGCTTCGAGGGGTTGGGGGGGGGCTCCCTGCTCCTGATTGCTTCTGCTGCCAAGGCCAAGCCTCCCAGCCGACCAATAGGGTGGGCTGGTGGGCGGGGCTAAATGCGTTGAAACAGCCACTGCAACCTTCTTTTATCAGTCTGTCCCTGCTTTCTTCGGATGATGAGTGGTTGGCAGAAATCATCAGAAGTATTAAGAATTGGTTGCACCTGTGAGGGTACAGCGGCGAGCCTTTTGGCTCGGGTGGCGGTTAGGCATTGGAATATGTGTGCTGTGTTGGAGTATTGGGTATGCGCCATCATCTACCTCTCCTCTTTTGGGTATTCCATTAAAGATGCCCTGCTAGTGGCTAGGGCCATGGCACACCCCCAGTGACATCATGGGGGAGCTTCCAGTTGTATTTGCATCAACAAGCTCCTCCCATTGGTTGTTAACTCTGATATGACTCCTGGCTGTGTGGGGTGGAGTCTTGCATTGGTGTTTCATCCAATGCCTGCCAATACTACTCACATGCTGTAACCAATAAAAGTTGTGGCCTAATTTCGCCCATTAACCTAAAATAACGTGTCTGTGTGTCTTATTATAATCCTATGTGGGTGGAGGGTCCTCGTCTCACAACACTGTCCAACCATCTCACCCTCTGTCGTCCCCTTCTCCTTGTGCCCTCAGTCTTTCCCAACATCAGGGTCTTTCTCAGGGAGTCTTCTCTTCTCATGAGGGGGCCAAAGTATTGGAGCCTCAGCTTCACGATCTGTCCTTCCAGTGAGCACTCAGGGCTCATTTCCTTCAGAATGGAGAGGTTCTTTGCCTATGGTAAAGGTAAAGGTAAAGGTACCCCTGCCCGTACGGGCCAGTCGTGTCCCACTCTAGGGTTGTGCACTCATCTCACTTAAGAGGCCGGGAGCCAGCGCTGTCCGAAGACACTTCCAGGTCACGTGGCCAGCGTGACGAAGCTGCGGCTGGCAAGCCAGCACCAGCGCTGCACACGGAAACGCCATTTACCTTCCTGCCAAAGCGATACCTATTTATCTACTTGCACTTAGGGGTGCTTTCAAACTGCTAGGTGGGCAGGAGCTGGGACTGAACGATGGGAGCTCACCCCGCCGCGGGGATTCGAACTGCCGACCTTACGATTGGCAAGTCCTAGGCACTGAGGTTTTACCCACAGTGCCACCCGCATCCCTCAGCTGCCTATGGTAGCAGAAGACAATTCCAGAATTGGGAGGGGGAAGTTTCCAGGATTACACTGGAAAATGATGTAAACCAGAGCTTTTCAACCTTTTTGATTCCATGGCTCCCTTGACCAACTACACTCTTTCTGCCTCACCCCTGTGGGGCTTAGGAACTCACTTTGGTCACCCCTTACCTGCAGAGCTGGCAGCCTCTCACCTTTTTCTAACACCCTGCCTTGTGGAGTGTTCCCTCAGTCTCCTCTCCACTCTCCTTGGGAATCCTCTGGGCAGCTGCAGCTGCTGCCCCTGGTCCATGATCTGCCCCCCACTCTGCCCCAAAGAGAGGTGCCTCCTCACACTGCCCACAGGGGCTTGAGAAGCACCCCTTTGCCAGTCACAGAGGCAGCATTTGCCTGGGGAGCCTGCTGCCAGGGCTGCTGCAACAAACAGCTGTGCAAGCCTTTGGGAGGCAGAGATGCAAGAGGGCATCAGAGAAGGAAAGGAAGGAAAGAGGGGCTGAGGCCAGAGTAGCCCACAGCACCCCTGAGCACCATTCAAGGCACCCCAGGGTCCCATGGCACACTGGTTGAAAACCACAAACCACTGATGTAAGCTAACAGGAAAAAAGATTAAGTTTTGCAAGCTTGATGGGTGGTGGTGGTGGTCAGAATATAATGTGAAAGAGACAGAGCAGGGCTTATTTCTGTCTTGCATAGAAGCCTGCTGATCCTAGGGGAATAATAATAATAATAATAATAATAATAATAATAATGTCAGACACAGAATTAACCTGCACCTCCATGGACAGCTGTGAGTCCAAAATTACTCCCAGGCTGCACACCTGGTCCTTCAGGGGCACAGTTACCCTATTCAGGACCAGGGAATCCCCCACACCCGCCTGTCCCCTGTTTCCCCTCAGGGAATGTGCAGGCGACCTTGGAACGGACAGCTCACGGAAGAACCCCGACCAAACCCAAGAGGAGGCGTGTAGTGGTGATAGGGGATTCCCTACTGAGGGGAACAGAAGCAGTGATCTGTGGGCCTGACAAGATGTCTCGGGAAGTGTGCTGTCTCCCCGGGGCTAAGATCCAAGATGTAACTGAACGACTGCAAGGAATCATAAAACCCACTGACAAATACCCCTTCCTCTTGGTTCATGTGGGAACCAATGACACTGCAAGCAATAGCCTCCAGAAGATCAAAAGAGACTACGAGGCTCTCGGCAGGAAATTGAAGCAACTAAATGCACAAATTGTCATCTCATCTGTCCTCCCAGTTGAACGACGTGGCCCAGGGAGAGAGGGGAAAATAGTGGAAGTGAACAGCTGGCTTCGCAAATGGTGTAAACAGGAACAGTTTGGATTCTTAGATCACGGACTGCAGTTTCTTGAAGATGGACTTCTGGCAAGCGATGGGCTGCACCTCACAACAGTTGGGAGGAATGTTTTTGCCAAAAATCTCAGAAACCTGATCAGGAGGGCTTTAAACTGACGAATGTGGGGGAGGGAGACAGTGCTCCTGAAGGTAGGAGTCTATCAATTGATGAAGATGATCACCCAAATGTCATAGACCAAATGGAGCAAACAGCACGTGGACCTAGTGGTGGGAGGAAAAAATCCTTAAATAAGAGACACGGGGGAATGATTTGTCAGTGTTTGTAAAAAGCAAAAAAAGAAGGAAAGGGTTCTGACCTCCCTTTATCTTCTCAGTCTCCTTGTCAGCACAAAAAGAGTCCACGAGACTATCCTTGCAGAGTTTTATTCTTAAAAGTCCTTGTGCAAAACACGACTGAATAACTATACACACCAGCACCAACCAACCCAAACACCAGCCACAGCCCAAACTAACATTTCTCACTTATATATACAACTTGCTGCAAGCTGCTGAGTCATGCTGACCCAGCTTTATTCACATTAAAGAAACAGCGGCCATTTTAGCCGTGACACCCCTTCTGTTTCTTAAATGCGAAAAACCCCAACAGAAACAATACATTACAACAATACATTATATACATAAACCCAGTTTTGTCATCAATTCATTATGGCATGTTGCTGGCAAAGGCTTGGTAAACAAATCAGCAATATTATGTTGTGACTGACAATACTCCAGTTTGATTACCCCATTCTGTACACAATCTCTCACATTCGCATGACGGATAGCAATATGTTTTGATGCAGATTTCATTATTTCCGAGCCCGCTAATGCAATGCACGATTGGCTATCTTCATACACTTGGATAGGCAAATCTACTTTACAATCTAGATCTTTTAGTATCTGTATAAACCACATGATTTCATTGCATGCTAGCGACAGGCTCCCATATTCTGCCTCACAGGATGAGGTTGCAACAAATCCTTGTTTCCTTGACCTCCATCCAATTATGGAATTGGCAAACATCATAACCATTCCACTTGTAGATTTTCTAGTAGCTACACAGCTTCCCCAGTCCGCATCAACAAATACTTCTAGTTTTTCATCTTGTGTACTAGATATCTTTAAATATACATTTAATGTCCCCTTTAGATATCTGATAAGCCTTTTCAAAGCACACCAATCGGCAGTACTGGGTTTAGATACACGTTGGCTCAGAACATTTGTAGCACATGCAATGTCTGGCCTTGACCACTGGCTTAAATACAACAGTGATCCTATTTTTGAGTGATACAACTCAGGCTGATCAAATTCATCATCACACAGTGTCTTTGGGAAATCTGGTGTCATGGGAGTCTGAACTGGCTTGCAGTTTTCCATGCCAAACTGCTCTATTAAATGAAGAATTTTCTCTTTCTGGCTCAATAGGAAGCTTCCATCAGCTTCCTGCCTTACTTCTACTCCCAAGTAATTGCTTACAGGCCCTAAGGCTTTAAGCTTAAACCTCTTTTCTAGTTGACTTGTGAGCTTCTGGATCTCATCTGTGGAACTCCCTGCCACAAGCAAATCATCAACAAAGACTAAGAGCATTAGATATTTGTTGCCTGTCCCCTTGGTGTACAGACATGGATCAGCCACACTCCTTTTAAAACCAAGTTTTACAAGGGCTTCATTTAAACACTGGTTCCAACACCTTCCACTTTGTTTGAGACCATAAACAGCCTTTCTCAAACGCCAGACTGCACCATTCTCCTCTTCAAACCCAGGGGGTTGTCTCATTAACACTTCATGGTCTAAATTTGCATGCAGATATGCAGCATCAACATCAAAATGGTGCACTGCTAGTTGTCTTACAGCAGCAATGGAAAGCATTAAACGAAAAGTTTCACTCTTTACCGTGGGAGAAAACACTTCATCATAACTCTCCCCTTTAATCTGAGTGAACCCTCTGGCTACTAATCTGGCTCGAAAACGTGGTTCCCCAGATGCAAGGGTTTTCCTTTTGTAAACCCACTTGCATGACACCACTCTGCCACCAGGGGGTGGCATTATGACCTCAAACACTTTGTTACGTTTAAAAGAGTCCATTTCTTCTTTCATAGCTTGTTCCCACAAAGCACGTTCCCCAGGGGGTAAGTCTAAGACTTCATTATAACTTTGTGGTTCCACACAACTCACATTGCATACTCTCACTCCTCCTAGGTTCAAACACTGAGGAGGTACACCCTTGTTTGAACGCTGGGAGCGCCTAGGCACAACTACTTCTTCTTCCCCCCTTATCTCTGGCTCTTCTTCCTCTTCCTCTAGAGAAGTATTATCTATTGCCACATCTTTTGGGGAAATCTGTGCCTCCTCCTCATTCTGCTCCTGTGTTGCCAATGGCTGAGAGGAAGCCTCTTCTCTTACTTGCAGGGGCAGTAGGCAATCAGGGTTAGCATGGATCTCAGTCCATCTGTCCTGGTCAGCGAAGTCTGCACTTCGTGACAGAACCACGCGTCCTGGGCGTAAATTGAAACGCCACCCTTTGCCATAGGACTGGTATCCCACAAACCGCAGTTTCTGTGCTCTAGCGCCCCCTTTCTGGCGCTGAGCTTTGGGAATGTTTACATGTGCCCAAGAACCCCAATTATGGAGCATTGTCCACTCTGGTTCTTTCCCAAACAACACACAATATGGAATATCTTTTATAGAGCTAGACCAGGTTCTATTAATCAAAAAGTTCGCGGTCAGAAAAGCCTCGCCCCACAGCCTATGGTTGTGGCCCAATCCTGCATCCACTAGCAGGCAGTCCTTTACTGACTGTATCACAGCCCCACGTCTTTCACACAGACCATTTTCAGCAGGGCTATAAGGGTTAGTCAAACGGTGAGTGATCCCCTTACGTCGCAACCATGTCCCAAATTGTTTGTTCAGAAATTCTCCGCCCCTATCTGTTTGCAGCTGCACAACAGGCCGAGCGAAGAGCTTTTCAGCTTGGGCAACCCATTCTCTGAATGTGGGGAAACACTCAGATTTCTGCTTTAACAAAAACAGCCAACTAAAACGTGATTTGTCATCTATTACCAGAAAAGCATATCTGGCGCCCCCTTCAGTCTTCTGTGGAAAAGGGCCTATCACGTCACAATGGACAAGTTCTAAAACCTCTTTAGATACTCTGTCGCTTTTAGAAGCCACAGGCTTCCTCTTAGATTTGGCCATTTTACATACATTGCAATCTAGGAAACAGTTACAGCTATTTACTTTTAGGTTCTTGCACACCTTTTGCATCTCTGAAAGCACACGGAAATTGGCGTGACCCAGTTTTCTGTGCAGTTGATGTACACACCCCTTATGAACTGGCAAATTATCCTGAACCACCTGAGCTGCTTTAACAGGCTTGTCCTGCATTACATATAACCCATTTTCCAACTTTGCATGGCCACATACCTGAGTTCCATTCTTTATCAGACAGCCATCCTGCATGAACTTAACACTATACCCTGCATTAATCAAACAGCTTACAGACAGTAAACAATAGTCCAAACTGCTGACAAACAGAGTCTCTGGTAGAGTAGTGTTCAAGCACTGCAGGAAACATGTTCCCTGGCCATCAATCTTGCTTCTACGACCATCAGCAAGATAAATTGAGTCTTTTCCATCAGCTGGCTTCTCCAGGGTCTTAAAGTCCTCCCGACTATTGCAGATAATCCTGCTGCTGCCAGAGTCCAGCAACCATGTTCCCCGAGGTATCTTTCTCTCCTCCCGAGAAAATGCAGACACAAACTGAGCAGAACGCGTGTTCTTCTTCCCTGAAGAGAACCCCTTCTGCTTACGTTTCTGTGTCGATTGCTGTCTCTGCTCCATGTCGTCTCCTGGAAGTCTTGCCCTGCATTGACGTTGGAGATGCCCGGGTTGGTTGCATCTATAGCACCTCCTCACCGCCATGGCCAAGTCCAAACCTTGGCGTTGCTCCATTGGCAGATTCTGCTGCTGGCCCCCTCGGCTGTAACTCCTCCGCTCTTGGAGTTCAGCCTGTCTATCTGACCTTCTTTCTGCTTCTTCGGTCAATCTGCCAACCACATACTCAAGGGTCAGATCTCGGGGACGCATACTCTCCATGCTGTTAATCACAGGCAACCAGCTTTCAGGCAAACTTGAAAGGATAATGTAGGTTTGGTCAGTCTCATCATAACGCTTACCTCTCTGTTGTAGTTGAAGAAACAGAGATTTCAGCGTTTGAAGATGAGTTGCCAAACTCTCACCTTCTTTCATAACAGTCCTGAACAGCCTTCTGGTCAGAGAAATGATAGTTCCAGCAGTTTCTCTGACATGCATTGCCCTTAATAAATTCCAGCACTCAAACGCTGTGCTGGCATTTGCTACATGCAATAACTGAGAGTTGCTCAAACACAGCATAATTTGGGCACGGGCCCTTTCATCTAACCGTTTTTTCTCAGCAGAGTCAGTCCTCAAAACCTCAGTTTCAACACAGTCCCATAGTCCATCTCTCCTTAACAACTGCTGCATTTTAATTGACCAACTCAGCCAGTTGCTCTCTGAGAGAAGTTCAAAAGGGATGCCTCCCCCAATATTTACAACTTGGGAAGACTGGAAATCTGCCATCTCTGCTGGTGCTTGCTGAGCCCCTTCTGTGGGGTCTCCAGCAATCACTCCTGACTCTCTCTTTAGAGTCCAACTAGATGGTCCTGGCTGGCACTCACCGGCTTCTAGCTGCTGCCTCTGTTGACCCTCAGGTCCCGCCTGGCTCTGCAACTGGTGTAGCCACTCTGTGAGTCGCCTACTGTGGTCCTCTAGCAGTTCAAACTGTTCCAGTAGCCGACGCTGAGTGCTTTCCTAATCCTCAGATCCTAGCTGCTCCAGCGTCGTTGCAGACAGTTACAGCTTGCCACCAACTGCTCCAACGCACAGCCACTGTCTCCAGGAACCACCAGGACTCACCAGCTCCTTGCTGAAATGCTGTTAGTCGTTTTGCACTCTGCACATGCTCAGAAACACTGGGCCCATAACCTGTCAGTGTTTGTAAAAAGCAAAAAAAAAGAAGGAAAGGGTTCTGACCTCCCTTTGTCTCTTCAGCCTGGTCCTCGGACCCTTGTCGGCACAAAAGAGTCCGAGAGAATATCCTTGCAGAGTTTTATTCTTAAAAGTCCTTGTGCAAAACACGACTGAATACCTATACACACCAGCACCAACCAACCCAAACACCAGCCACAGCCCAAACTAACATTTCTCACTTATATATACAACTTGGTGCAGGCCGCTGAGTCATGCTGACCCAGCTTTATTCGCATTAAAGAAACAGCGGCCATTTTAGCCGTGACACGTTCTCCTTCAATTGAGATAGAACCGAAACACCTATGGTTGATTTCGGCTGATAATAAACATGTCACTCTGCGCTTTTTCAGTGAATGTGCATTCTAACCCCAAAAACACCAATTTGAAATAAGCCCAATCAGGGCTTTATCATCATCTTTTTATATACGTGGAACCCAAAACACCTTTTTGCTTTGGTTGGGGGTGATTTTGGTGCACACCCAAAAAACACCATGCGAATTGTAATAAGCCCAAAGAAAGCTTATTTGTCTTCTTTCTATGCATATGGAAGCAAAAAGACGGTGTTGTGTTATTTTGGTTTCATCACACACACTTTGCGATTTCTGGGTCAATGTGCATTAACACCAAAGAAAACGACTTGAAATAAGTGAAATCCAATATTCTTCTTTCTATGTAGCTGGAACACAAAACAACCTGTTTGGCTTTGTTTAGGCTTATTACACTTCGCTTTGCTAGGGCTTGGGTTAGGTTTAGGGTTAGGGTTAGGGTTGGGGTTAGGGTTAGGGTTAGGGTTAGGGTTAGGGTTAGGGTTGGGGTTGGGGTTGGGGTTGGGGTTGGGGTTGGGGTTGGGGTTAGAGTTAGGGTTAGGGTTAGGGTTAGGGTTAGGGTGAGAGTGAGGGTTAGGGTTAGGGTTAGGGTTGGGGTTGGGGTTGGGGTTGGGGTTGGGGTTGGGGTTGGGGTTGGGGTTGGGGTTAGGGTTAGGGTTAGGGTTGGGGTTGGGGTTGGGGTTGGGGTTGGGGTTGGGGTTGGGGTTGGGGTTGGGGTTGGGGTTGGTGTTGGGGTTGGGGTTGGGGTTAGGGTTAGGGTTAGGGTGAGAGTGAGAGTGAGAGTGAGAGTGAGAGTGAGAGTGAGAGTGAGAGTGAGAGTGAGGGTTAGGGTGAGGGTGAGGGTGAGGGTTAGGGTGAATGACCACCGAAAGAACAATCCAAGCTTATTTGTCCTCTTTCTATTGAGATGGAACCAAAACACCTATCCTTTATTTGGGCTGATAACGACAATGTCACTCTGCGATTTTTGGGTGAATGTGCATTCTAACCCACAAAACATCAATTTGAAATAAACCCAATCAGAGCTTTATCATCTTTTTTTTATGTAGATGGCACCCAAAACACCCTTTTGCTTAGGTCGGTGGTGATTCCCGTGCACACCCACAAAACACCATGCGAATTGAAATAAGACCAAGCAAAGCTTATTCGTCTTCTTTCTACGCATATGGAAGCATTATTTTAGTCTCATTACACACTGCGATGTCTGGGTCAATTTGCATTAACACCAAAGAACAAGACTTGAAATAAACGAAATCCAAGATGCTTCTTTCTATGTAGCTGGAACCGAAAACAACCTGTTTGGCTTTGTTTAGGCTTATTACATTTCTCTTTGCTAGGGTTAGGGTTAGGGTTAGTGTGAGGGTTAGGGTTAGGTTTAGGATTAGGATTAGGGTTAGGGTTAGGGTTAGGGTTAGGGTTAGGGTTAGGGTTAGGGTTAGGGTAAGGGTTAGGGTTAGGCTGAGGGTTGGGGTTAAGGTTAGGGTTAGGGTTAAGGTTAGGGTTAGGGTTAGGGTTAGGGTTAGGGTTTGGGTTAGGGTTAGGGTTAGGGTTAGGGTTAGGGTTAGGTTAGGGTTAGGGTTAGGGTTAGGGTTAGGGTTAGGGTTAGGGTTAGGGTTAGGGTTAGGGTTTATGACCACGAAAGAACAATCCAAGTTTATTCGTCCTCCTTCTATTGACATAGAACCGAAACAACTATGTTTGATCTCGGCTGATAACAATCATGTCACTCTGTGATTTTTGAGTGAATGTGCATTCTAACCGCAAAAGCACCAATTTCAAATAAACCCAATCAGGGCTTTATCATCTTTTTCTGTAGAATCATAGAATCATAGAATCATAGAATCATAGAATCATAGAGTTGGAAGAGACCACAAGGGCCATCAAGTCCAACCCCCTGCCAAGCAGGAAACACCATCAGAGCACTCCTGACATATGGTTGTCAAGCCTCTGCTTAAAGACCTCCAAAGTAGGAGACTCCACCACACTCCTTGGCAGCAAATTCCACTGTCGAACAGCTCTTACTGTCAGGAAGTTCTTCCTAATGTTTAGGTGGAATCTTCTTTCTTGTAGTTTGGATCCATTGCTCCGTGTCCGCTTCTCTGGAGCAGCAGAAAACAACCTTTCTCCCTCCTCTATGTGACATCCTTTTATATATTTGAACATGGCTATCATATCACCCCTTAACCTCCTCTTCTCCAGGCTAAACATGCCCAGCTCCCTTAGCCGTTCCTCATAAGGCATCGTTTCCAGGCCTTTGACCATTTTGGTTGCCCTCCTCTGGACACGTTCCAGTTTGTCAGTGTCCTTCTTGAACTGTGGTGCCCAGAACTGGACACAGTACTCCATGTGAGGTCTGACCAGAGCAGAATACAGTGGCACTATTACTTCCCTTGATCTAGATGCTATACTCCTATTGATGCAGCCCAGAATTGCATTGGCTTTTTTAGCTGCCGCGTCACACTGTTGGCTCATGTCAAGTTTGTGGTCAACCAAGACTCCTAGATCCTTTTCACATGTACTGCTCTCAAGCAAGGTGTCACCCATCTTGTATTTGTGCCTCTCATTTTTTTTGCCCAAGTGCAATACTTTACATTTCTCCCTGTTAAAGTTCATCTTGTTTGTTTTGGCCCAGTTCTCTAATCTGTCAAGGTCGTTTTGAAGTGTGATCCTGTCCTCTGGGGTGTTAGCCACCCCTCCCAGTTTGGTGTTGTCAGGGGTTTAGGTGCAGAGGCACGGGCAAGGGAGGAAACAGAGAGCGAAGGGGAGGAGACAGAGGAAAGGATGAGTGATGACGACGACCCGAGATCTCCCAGTCTTTCCAGTGAATCAGAGGATTCACAGAAAGGAGCACCAGTGGCCAGGGCATGGGGGGAGTCTAGGGAGGCACCCCAGGAAGATAGAGCCAGAGGAGACTCAGGGGGGAGCAGCTGGAAATCGGGACCAGCGTCACCGCCAGGAAGCAGGGAAGAGGAAAGGAGCCAGGGGGGAAGCGCTGGCAGCTCACCACAGGAGGGAGGGCAGGAGTCAGGAGTGGCCACACCTCCATCGGGGAGCGAAGAAACGGTTAAGAGGAAAGTGGAAGGTTGGGCGCGCGCGCCAAGTTCAAATGCAGAGGAAGGCGGCGCAGTGAGCAGCCCCGAAAGGGAACCAGGTCCTAAAGCCCGGCGCAAGGAGGCAGAAGGGTCCGGGTCAGCGTCAGAAGAATCCCGGAAGGAAGAAGCCCCGGGGGGTAGAGGGACCCAGAGGAGGACAGTCAGGAGGAAAAGGTGGAGCAAGGCTAGGATATTAAGTTGGTGCGCACGGGGCGGAGACTCAGACGGAGCCTCGCCGATCTAGCTAGTAGACGTAGAGTTGCAGATAGCAGCGTGAGAATGGAAACTGTAATTCAATAAAGACTTTTACTTAATGACCGCTGGCTAGCGTGATCCTCTGTGAGCTAGGATCTTGAAGCAGCTCTGACAGTAGGCTCCGTCTCTACATTGTGGGCATCTGCAGCCTCGAGGAGGGGAGAGAAACAGGCGCCCACTAGCGAGCTCACGAACGGCAGGAGACATGACGGCTGAGCAGCAGATAGAGGACCTCAGAAAAGCAGTGGCACAACTGAACGCCGAGGTTCTCGCATCCAGGAAGAGAGAGGACGAGGCAGCTGCCGCCTGCAGGGATCTCCAAGTCAGGTTAGACGTACTGGCAAAGCAAACACCCCGGCAGGAGGGAATTGGGTTGGCGAGACGGACAGGCGGGCTGCTCTCTCACTTCGATGGGAACCTGCAACAGTATCCCAACTTTAGAGCCGACGTACTGTGCGCACTGCAACTGTTGCATAAAGACTTTAGAGATGAACAGGAGAGAGTGGGGTTCATCATGTCCCATCTGCATGGGGAGGCGAAAGCATGGTTGCGCAATTTATGGAGAGATAACGATCCGGCGCTCCAGAATGCGGATGCCTTTATTAAAGCGATGGATGGGTGTTTCTTATCAAGTATTGACATTGATCTTGCACGGAAGGAGGTGCATGGGCTGAGACAAGGGAGGGCCAGCGTCAGACAGTATCATGCCCGCTTTTTCGCCTTGGTCAGCGCCCTGGAATGGGACAGAGATTCGGCTCCTGTAAGAGACCTCTTTTGGGAGGGACTGCACAACTCGATTAAAGATGAGATAGCGAGGGGGGAGAGACCCCAAACCACCCAGGAGGTCGTTCAGAGGGCACTGGCTGTGGGGGTGAGGCTGGAAGGACGTCCGTGGAGCAAGGACGAAGGATGTGGAGGGCGCGAACCAGCCGGGGGCCCCTCCTTCTTTCCCAGAGAAGCAGCGCGGGCGCAATCCACGCTTCCGCCAGGAGGAGGAGCCGAACCTATGGAGGTTGGAGGTGCAAGGGCTCAGTCAGCAACCAGAGCCCTGGCACCGGCAGCAGTGAAGGCGAAGCCTCCTAGAGGGACCAGGAAGTGTTACGTCTGTGAGCAGCCAGGGCATATGGCGAAAGAGTGTCCCCAGAGGCCCCACAAGCTTACTGCAGCCTCAGCAATGGTGACTGCAGCAACGCAGCAGGGAGGACCACAGCAGGGAAACGACGATGTCTGGCTGGAGGAAGAGGCACTGGGGCCCAGCCAGACGTGTTAGTGACGCAGTCCCCAGAAATTTTACAGCCAGTGAACCCCCTCCCGCCCAAACCAGTAGTGAGGCTCACAGCATCTCTCCAGCTGCCCAATGGAATCACCATGGACGTGCCAATCACCATCGACTCCGGCAGCAACGCGGACTTTATAGGGCAGGAATTTGTCGACAGGCACGCTGTGCAGTTGCTGCCGGCCACACTGCCCCTGCAGGTTGTCACGGTGGATGGCAGGGAGCTGCTCGGGGGGCAAGTGGTGAAGCAGACGCCACCAATGGTGATGCGACTTGGGAATCACAGGGAAGTCATCAGCTTCAACGTCACTCAACTGTCTGACACGCCCATTGTATTGGGCATGAGTTGGCTGGACAAGCACAGCCCAACGATGGCTTGGTTCCAGAGGCAGCTGGTCTTCGGCTCTTCCTTTTGTGCTGAACACTGCATCGTACCCAGGCAGGAAGGAGAGGAAGAGGAGTCACAGCTGCTGCTAGGCACGCTGCAAGCGATTCCCCACAAGTACGCAGAATTTCTGGAAGTTTTCTGCGAGAAGGAGGCGGACAGGCTACCCCCTCACAGACCATATGACTGCAAAATTGACCTGCTGCCGGGGGCGGCGCTGCCTAAAGGGAAGCTGTATTCCATGTCTGAGGACGAACTGCAGGAACTCAAAGACTTCATCGATCATAATTTGGAGCGCGGTTTCATCCGGGAGTCTAAGGCAGCGGGGGGCAGTCCTGTATTCTTTGTTAAGAAGCGAGACACGCCCCAAAAAAGACTCGTAGTGGATTACAGGATTTTGAACAGTGTGACCAAGCCGTCGGACTTCCCCATGCCCCGCATCGACGACCTCCTGGCGAAGGTACGGAAGGGAAAGGTGTTCACCAAGTTGGACCTGCGGGGGGCGTACAACCTCATTCGCATGCGGGAAGGTGATGAGTGGAAGACAGCCATGTTCACGCCACTGGGTACCTACGAATACAGAGTTATGCCTTTTGGACTGCAAAATGGCGCTCACGTTTTTCAAGCATTTATGCATCACGTGTTGGCGGGACTTCTCTACAAGACGTGCGTCTGTTTCTTGGATGACATCCTGATCTTTTCGGAGTCGCAGCAAGAACATGACAAGCACGTCAAGGAAGTGCTGGGCAGGCTAAAGCAACACAGGCTCTACGCCAAGCTGGAGAAGTGCCAATTTGACGTGCCGGAGGTGGATTTTCTGGGCTACAAGCTGTCTGACAAGGGGCTCGCCATGGACAGCGCCAAGGTTCGAGCAGTGTTGGATTGGAAGAGCCCACGCAACCGGAAGGAGGTCCAACGGTTTGTCGGCTTTGCGAACTTCTATCGCAAGTTTATCAAGGGCTTCGCGATGCAGACGGCGGCCATCACTGACACTCTTAGCTCCAAGAAGAAGAAGTTCATCTGGACTGAGCAGGCGGAGCAGTCCTTTCAGGCCCTCAAGCGTCTCTTCGCGTCGGAAGAGCAGTTGCTTCATGTCAACCCCAGCAGGCCGATGAGGGTGGAGACAGACGCTTCGGACAGAGCAGTGGGGGCGGTCCTGCTGCAGAAGGACCCGCAGGGCGTGTGGCGGCCGGGAGCGTTTTACTCCAGGAAGCTCAGCAAGTCCGAGCAGAACTACACCATATGGGACAGGGAGTTGCTGGCCATTCATGCAGCGTTCAAGGCGTGGAGGCACTTTCTGATCGGCGCCAAGCACACGGTGCAGGTTTGCACGGACCACAAGAATCTAGAGCACTGGCGCACGGCACAGTTCCTGAACCAGAGGCAGATACGTTGGGCTGAGTTCTTTGCGGACTTCGACTTCCGAATAGAGTATGTCCCGGGGGACACCAACATCATGGCAGACGCTCTCTCCCGCAAGCCACAGTATCTGGAGGACGCAACACCAGCGGCCGCCATGCACATCTTTGCACCGACAGTGTGGGCGTGCGCCGCGGCGACCGTGGACCTAGAGGCGGTGCGGCGAGCGTTGCAGGGGGACTCCTTCGCACAAACGAAGATGGCAGAGGTGCGAGGGGGCAAGGCAGCGGCCGACGGTTTCCAGCTACGAGATGGATTGCTCATCCGTAAAGGGGCCATCTACGTGCCGGGTGACGAACTTCGAGCCAAGGTGCTACAGCAGCTGCACGACGCACCCACGGCCGGGCACTTTGGCAAGGAGAAGACGGTGGAATTAGTAGCCAGGGATTTCTGGTGGCCTGGAATGAGAGGGGAGGTCGCAGACTACGTGGCGAGGTGTGACACCTGCCAGAGGGCAAAGCCGGTGCACAAACCGCCGGCTGGACTGTTGGAGCCGCTGCAAACTCCGGTCGAACCTTGGGAAAGGGTGGCTCTGGACTTTGTCACGGATCTGCCCAGCTCAAGGGGCAAGACGGCAGTGTTGGTGGTTGTGGACCTGTTCTCCAAGATGGCGCATTTCATTCCGTGTGCTAAGGTGGCCACGGCAGAGCAAACCGCCAAACTGTTCATAGACCACGTGTTCAAGGTTCACGGTCTGCCACGGTCTATTCTGTCCGACCGCGGGCGGCAGTTCATCTCGAACTTCTGGCAGAAGCTGATGGGCTTCCTAAACGTCAAGATCAATCTGGCGTCGGCGAGACACCCGCAGACCAACGGGCAAGCGGAGCGAGCCAATGCCATCATGCAGCAGTACCTGAGATGTTATGCAAACCAACAGCCTGCGACGTGGGTGGATTACCTACCGCTTGCAGAGTTTGCCTACAACAACACGAAGCACGTATCCACGGGCGTCACGCCGTTCTTCGCCAACAACGGGCGGCACCCTAGAACCTTCCCGGGACTGGAATGCAGGGGAGAAGGGGAGCCGCAGTCAGCAGATGCGTTCGCGTCGGAGCTGCAGGAAGTCCACGATCAGCTGCGGCGCCACCTGGAGCTGGCTAAACACGCATACAAGGTACAAGCGGACAAACACAGAAGGGTTGGCGAAGAGCTCCACGTGGGAGACTGGGTCTGGTTAGCAGCCCACGCAGTGCCGGCCAGGTCGTTGGCCAAGAAGAAACTAGGGCATAAACAACTGGGGCCATACCAAGTCGAAGAGCAGGTCAACCCGGTGGCTTTCAGGCTGGCGCTTCCGGAGGGTTCCAGAATGCATCCGGTGTTCCACAGATCGGTGCTCACTCCCTACAAGGCACCGCACAGGTTCCAGGAACCCGGAACGGCGCCGAGTCCGCTCAGAGAAGGAACGGGCCACGCGGGAGTGGCACAGGAGGAGCGCATCAACGAAGTCACGGAGATTTTGGACTCCAGATGGGGGGAAGAGGGAGTAGAATACTTTCTCGCCAGGGAGGGCACCCCGGCCAGTGCGAACAGCTGGGTGCCGGGCTACGCTTTAGACGAACCTCTGCTCAAAGACGAGTTTCATGCCCTCTTCCCACATAGACCTATGCCAGCAGACTTTTTCGACGACTGGCTTTTCACGCCCACGCTTTCGGACAGCACGTTCAGGGGGTTCGACTCGGACGAGGAACCAACACGAGACGTCCGTTCCCCGGAGGGGTCACCCTCGGGATCTGTCTCAGAACCCTCGTATTGGTGGGACGATAGGCCGGAGGAGCAGTTCCGCAGGAAGTGGCTGGACTGTTCCGGCCGAGCAACGCCGCCTGGAGGAAGTGCGGGAGAGACGGACATGGACATTTTCGGGGACGACCCTGGTTTCGAGCACGGCGGCACAGAGATGGAAGAGGAGGTGACTGTCGTCAACGAGAGCAGAGAGGAAGAACCGGAAGAGTTCCGATGGAGGCCTGCCACGGGAAGCGACCGATATCCGACGTTCGTCCCTTTGCAACAGCAGCCCCCAGCTCCAGCACCGGAAGGAGGGGAGGGGGGAATGGGGGGCTTCGAGGGGGGGATGGATGTCAGGGGTTTAGGTGCAGAGGCACGGGCAAGGGAGGAAACAGAGAGCGAAGGGGAGGAGACAGAGGAAAGGATGAGTGATGACGACGACCCGAGATCTCCCAGTCTTTCCAGTGAATCAGAGGATTCACAGAAAGGAGCACCAGTGGCCAGGGCATGGGGGGAGTCTAGGGAGGCACCCCAGGAAGATAGAGCCAGAGGAGACTCAGGGGGGAGCAGCTGGAAATCGGGACCAGCGTCACCGCCAGGAAGCAGGGAAGAGGAAAGGAGCCAGGGGGGAAGCGCTGGCAGCTCACCACAGGAGGGAGGGCAGGAGTCAGGAGTGGCCACACCTCCATCGGGGAGCGAAGAAACGGTTAAGAGGAAAGTGGAAGGTTGGGCGCGCGCGCCAAGTTCAAATGCAGAGGAAGGCGGCGCAGTGAGCAGCCCCGAAAGGGAACCAGGTCCTAAAGCCCGGCGCAAGGAGGCAGAAGGGTCCGGGTCAGCGTCAGAAGAATCCCGGAAGGAAGAAGCCCCGGGGGGTAGAGGGACCCAGAGGAGGACAGTCAGGAGGAAAAGGTGGAGCAAGGCTAGGATATTAAGTTGGTGCGCACGGGGCGGAGACTCAGACGGAGCCTCGCCGATCTAGCTAGTAGACGTAGAGTTGCAGATAGCAGCGTGAGAATGGAAACTGTAATTCAATAAAGACTTTTACTTAATGACCGCTGGCTAGCGTGATCCTCTGTGAGCTAGGATCTTGAAGCAGCTCTGACAGGTGTGATCTTCAAATTTGATCAGGATGCCCTTGAGTCCATCATCCAAGTCGTTGATAAAGATGTTGAATAAGACCGGTCCCAAGACAGAACCCTGTGGCACCCCACTAGTCACTCTTCTCCAGGATGAAGAGGAACCATTGATGAGCACTCTTTGGGTTCGGTCAGTCAGCCAGTTACAAATCCACTGAGTGGTAGCACAGTCAAGACCGCATTTTACCAGCTTCTTTACAAGAATATCATGGGGCACCTTGTCAAATGCCTTGCTGAAATCAAGGTAGGCTACATCCACTGCGTTCCCTTCATCTACCAGGCTTGTAATTCTGTCAAAAAACGAGATCAGGTTAGTCTGACATGACTTATTTTTCAGAAATCCATGCTGACTATTGGTGATCACAGCATTCCTTTCTAGGTGCTCACAGACTGTTTGCTTCATGATCTGCTCCAGAATCTTCCCAGGTATTGATGTCAGACTGACTGGGCAGTAATTATTTGGGTCCTCTCTTTTCTTCTTTTTGAAAATAGGGACAACATTTGCCCTCCTCCAGTCTCCCGGGACTTCGCCTGTTCTCCAGGAATTCTCAAAGATGACTGCCAGTGGTTCTGAGATCACATCTGCCAGTTCTTTTAATACTCTTGGATGCAGTTCATCTGGCCCTGGAGACTTCAATACATCTAAACTAGCCAAGTATTCTTGTACTATCTCCTTAGTTATTCTGGGCTGTGTTTCCTTTGCTGAATCATTTGCTCCAAATTCTTCAGGTCGGGCATTGTTTTCTTTATCGGAGAAGACTGAGGCAAAGAAGGCATTGAGGAGTTCAGCCCTTTCTGTGTCCCCTGTTTGCATTTCACCATCTTCTCCTCTGAGTCACCCCACTGTTTCTTTGTTCTTCCTTTTGCTAGGAACATACCCATAAAAGCCTTTTTTGTTGCTTTTAACCTCTCTAGCCAGCCTGAGTTCATTCTGTGCTTTAGCTTTTCTGACTTTGTGTCTACACATGCTGGCTATTTGTTTGAATTCCTCTTTGGTGGTTTCCCCCCTTTTCCATTTTTTGTACACATCCTTTTTAAATCTTAACTCAGTTAAAAGTTCTTTAGATAGCCACCCTGGCTTCTTTAGGCACCTTCCATGTTTCCGTCTCATTGGTATTGCCTGACGTTGTGCTTTTACTATCTCCCTCTTAACAAACTCCCAGCCATCATGAACTCCCTTTCCTTTTAGTATTACGGTCCATGGGATCTCACCCAGCACTTCCCTAAGTTTTATGAAGTCGGCTTTCTTAAAGTCAAGAAATTGAGTCCTAGTATGCTTGGCTGCTCCTTTCCGCTGTATAGTAAACTTCAGAAGAGCATGATCACTCGCGCCTAATGATCCTTCCACTTCTACCCCACTAACCAGGTCATCAACATTGGTTAGGACCAGATCTAAAATGGCTGTTCCTCTTGTTGCTTCTCCCACTTTCTGGACAATGAAGTTGTCTGCAAGGCCAGTGAGGAATCTGTTGACCTTATGCTCTTGGCTGAGTTTGACATCCAACAAATATCCGGGTAATTGAAGTCCCCCATTACTACTATCTCCCTTCCTTTTGCATGCTTGGCCATCTGTTCCAGGAAGGCATCATCTATGTCCTCCGTTTGGCTTGGGGATCTATAGTAAACTCCCACAATGAGATCTCTGTTATTCTTCTCTCCCTTAATTTTGACCCAAATGCTCTCACTTTGGCTTTGAGGATCTAAATCTTGGATCTCTTCACAGGTATATACATCCCTGACATATAACGCCACTCCTCCTCCTTTCTTGTCTGGTCTGTTTCTCTGAAATTGATTGTATCCCCCCATTATTACATTCCAATCGTGGGACTTATCCCACCAGGTTTCAGTGATACCTATTATGTCATATTTAGTTTGCTGTACCAAGAGCTCAAGCTCATCTTGTTTATTTCCCATGCTTTGCGCATTAGTGTACAGACATTGAAGTCCATTAATCATTCCCCCGTGTCTCTTATTTAAGGATTTTTTTCTCCCACCACTAGGTCTGCGTGCTGTTTGCTCCATTTGGTCTATGACATTTGGATGATCATCTTCATCAATTGATAGACTCCTACCTTCAGGAGCACTGTCTCCCTCCCCCACATTAGTCAGTTTAAAGCCCTCCTGATGAGGTTTCTGAGATTTTTGGCAAAAACATTTCTCCCAACCGTTGTGAGGTGCAGCCCATCGCTTGCCAGAAGTCCATCTTCAAGAAACTGCAGTCTGTGATCTAAGAATCCAAACCGTTCCTGTTTACACCATTTACGAAGCCAGCTGTTCACTTCCACTATTTTTCCCTCTCTCCCTGGGCCACGTCTTTCAACTGGGAGGACAGATGAGATGACAATTTGTGCATTTAGTTGCTTCAATTTCCTGCCGAGAGCCTCCTAGTCTCTTTTGATCTTCTGGAGGCTATTGCTTGCAGTGTCATTGGTTCCCACATGAACCAAGAGGAAGGGGTATTTGTCAGTGGGTTTTATGATTCCTTGCAGTCGTTCAGTTACATCTTGGATCTTAGCCCCGGGGAGACAGCACAGTTCCCGTGACATCTTGTCAAGCCCACAGATCACTGCTTCTGTTTCCCTCAGTAGGGAATCCCCTATCACCACTACACGCCTCCTCTTGGGTTTGGTCGGGGTTCTTCCGTGAGCTGTCCGTTCCAAGGTCGCCTGCACATTCCCTGAGGACTGACTTTGCTGCTCGTCTTCATATACCTGATCGACTGTAATGAGGGAGAGATCCTCAAATGGAGTCTGCTCTTCGTCTTCCATGCTAGGGGAGAGGACCTCAAAGCGATTGTGTATTTCTAAACAATCAGAGCGAACCCTGGGCCTCCTACTTCTTTGAGTCACGTTTCTCCATATATCTGGCTCCTGTGTTGGTGAACTAGCCTCCTTCTCAGGGGAGTCCCCTGTCTCTTCCTTGGTGGGGACGGTGTGCTCTGTTGCTTCCAAGAAGAGCTCCAGCTCTCTAATTCTTTGGAGCGTAGCTACACGTTCCTCCAGTTGCTGGACTTTGTCTTTTAAGAGGGCAATCAACATGCAATTGCTGCAGGTAAAGCTGCCTGCAACCTTTGGCAAGATGGCAAACATTGTGCAGGAACTGCAGGCGACTGCAGCTGTTCCCTCCCCCTCCATCCTGAGAACGTGTCGTTGGGGGTGGCTACAGCGGTCCTCCATCATAAAAAGCGTGAACACAGGACAAATAACTCCCCCCACAAGAAAAAAAATAACCTAGGTCTCCCCCAAAAAACGTTTGAGACTAGCTCCCCTAAATCTAAAAGCTAATCAGCCACAAAGAACACACACACACACACACACACACACACACACACACACACACACACACACGAAAACCTTTTTTGCTCCTTCTTCAACTGCTGCCCTGCTAGGTCTGATAAGCTCCTCCCACAGCTAATCCCCTGCCTCAACAGAAACCCTGCCCCCTCTTACCTTTGCACAGGAAGAACAGCTAATCAGCCACAAAGAAACACACACACACACAAGAAAACCTTTTTTGCTCCTTCTTCAACTGCTGCCCTGCTAGGTCTGATAAGCTCCTCCCACAGCTAATCCCCTGCCTCAACAGAAACCCTGCCCCCTCTGACCTTTGCACAGGGAGAACAGCTAATCAGCCACAAAGAAACACACACACACAAGAAAACCTTTTTTGCTTCTTCTTCAACTGCTGAGATTCAGATCAACTGCTGAGATTCAGACGGAGCTTCAGTGGTCTAGAGTTTCAGACGTAGAGCTGTGCGCTGCGGTTGTGAAAGCAAAACTGAACTTCAATAAAGACTTTTGTATATAACAATGAACCGGCGTTGGTCCTTTGTGAGCTGGGACCTCGGGCAGCTCTGACACTTACGGTTAGGGTTAGGGTTAGGGTTAGGGTTAGGGCTAGGGTTAAGGTTAAGGTTAAGGTTAAGGTTAAGGTTAAGGTTAAGGTTAAGGTTAAGGTTAAGGTTAGGGTTAGGGTTCGGGTTCGGGTGAATGACCACGAAAGAACAATCCAAGTTTATTCGTCCTCCTTCTATTGACATAGAACCGAAACACTTATGCTTGATTTGGGCTGATAACAAAAATGTCACTCTGCTATTTTTGAGTGAACGTGCTTTCTAATCCCCAAAACACCAATTTGAAATAAAACCGATCAGAGCTTTATCATCTTTTTTTTATGTAGATGGCACCCAAAACACCCTTTGGCTTAGGTCGGTGGTGATTCCGGTGCACATCCAAAAAACACCATGCGAATTGTAATAAGCCCAATCAAAGCTTATTCGTCTTCTTTCAACGCATATGGAAACAAAAAGACGGTTGTCAGAGCTGCCCGAGGTCCCAGCTCACAAAGGACCAACGCCAGTTCGTTGTTATATACAAAAGTCTTTATTGAAGTTCAGTTTCACCTTCACAACCGTAGCGCGCAGCTCTACGTCTGAAACTCTAGACTGTCGAAGCTCCGTCTGAATCTCCTCCCCCCAGACACCAGTTTAAGACTCTAGCCTTGCTCCACCTCGTCCTTTGCTCTTTCCTCCTCTGGCTCCGCCTGTCAGCTGGGGTCTCACCCTTCCTAGACTCATCTGACGCTGAGTCCCCTGAGTCTTCCCCCTGTCTCCGGCGGGCTTTAGGACCTGCCTCCCAATCCGGGTTTTCTGCTGTCCCCCGCGCCTGTACATTCGAACTTGGCGCGAGCGCCCAGCCGGCAACCTTCCTCCTGACCGTTACACTGCTCCTGTCACTGCTTCCCCCTTCTGGGAGGCTAGCTGGACCTGACCTCCCCTCCGTTCCCCCACTCTCCAATAGAGGCGTGGTCAGCCCTGACTCATCTTCTCTCCCTTCTGGAGGAGACGCTGGTCCTGACACCTGAGACTCTTCCCCCCCACTACGCTCTGGTTGGGAAGCTGGTCCTGATCTCCCGCTGCTGCTTTGGGAGTCCCCGCTGGCCCCTTGTTTCTGGTGTGTTCCCCCTGGGACCCTCTTGCCCTGACCATCGGCGCCTCCTTCTGGGAATCTTCTGATTCGCTGGAGAAGCTCATGAAATCTCTCGGGTTGCTGTCATACTCCCCTACGCTGCCCTCAGATTCTTCCCCTTCGCTCTCCATTTCCTCTCTCCCCTGTACCTCTGTTCCTGAGCCCCTGACAACAGTGTTGTGTTATTTTGGTTTCATTACACACACTTTGCGATTTCTGGGTCAATGTGCATTAACACCAAAGAAAACGATTTGAAATAAGTGAAAACCAAGATTTTTCTTTCTATGTAGCTGTAACACAAAACAACCTGTTTGGCTTTGTTTAGGCTTATTAAACTTTGGTTAGGGTTAGGTTTAGGATTGGGGTTCGGGTTAGGGTTCGGGTTCGGGTTCGGGTTAGCGTTAGGGTTAGGGTTAGGGTTAGGGTTAGGGTTAGGGTTAGCGTTAGGGTTAGGGTTAGGGTTAGGATCAGGGTGAATGACCACCGAAAGAACAATCCAAGCTTATTTGTCCTCCTTTCTATTGAAATGGAAACAAAACACCTATGCTTGATTTGGGCTGATAACAAAAATGTCACTCTGCGATTTTTGAGTGAACGTGCTTTCTAACCCCCAAAACACCAATTTGAAATATGCTTGGCAGGGGGTTGGACTCGATGGACCTTGTGGTCTCTTCCAACTCTATGATTCTATGAAATAAACCCAATCAGATCTTTATCATCTCTTTTTTATGTAGATGGCACCCAAAACACCCTTTTGCTTAGGTCGGGGGTGATTCCGGTGCACACCCACAAAACACCATGCGAATTGAAATAAGACCAAGCAAAGCTTATTCGTCTTCTTTCTACGCATATGTAAGCGTTATTTTAGTCTCATTACACACTTTGCGATTTCTGGGTCAATGCACATTAACACCGAAGAAAACGACTTGAAATAAGGGAAATCCAAGATTCTTCTTTCTATGTACAGTGGTACCCCGCAAGACGAACGCCTCGCGAGACGAAAAACTCGCAAAACGAAAGGTTTTTTCGTTTTCGAGTTGCCTCGCAAGACGAATTTCCCTATGGGCTTGCTTCGCAAAACGAAGCTTGCCCCGGGGACAGCGGGTCTTCTCTTTTGAAGCAAGGGGCTGCGGGGAGATCGCTTCTCCCCACCGCCCCTTGCTTCAAAAGAGGTCCGGGGGGCAGCGGGGAAGAAGCGCTTCGCTTCCCGCTTCCCCCGACCTCTTTTGCAGCAAGGGGCTGCAGGGAGATCGCTATCTCCCCGCAGCCCCTTGCTTCAAAAGAGGTCCGGGGGGCAGCGGGGAAGAAGCGCTTCGCTTCCCGCTTCCCCCGACGTCTTTTGCAGCAAGGGGCTGCAGGGAGATCGCTATCTCCCCGCAGCCCCTTGCTTCAAAAGAGGTCCGGGGGCAGCGGGAAGCGAAGCTCCGATGCCCGGCGGGGGGGGGACGTCTCCTCCCGCCGCCGGGCATCCGAACGAAGCTCTGATGCCCGGCGGGGGGGGAACGTCTCCTCCCGCCGCCAGGCATCGGAACGAAGCTCCGATGCCCTGCGGGGGGGGGGGGGACGTCTCCTCCCGCCGCCGGGCATCAGATGGCTTTCCTGAAGACTTGGGGTGGGAGGAGGGTTTTCCTCTTCCCACCACCAACATTCAGAATGCTGTTCTGAATGTTGGCGGTGGGGAGGAAAAACCCTCCTCCCACCGCAAGCCCCGGGAACAGAGGAGAAGCGCTGCTCCCCCCCCGCCTGCCTCTCCCCCCCCCCGCCTGCCCCGGGCGATCTTAAAATGCTGGCGGGCGGGAGCGAAGCGTTCGCTGCCGACCCCCAGCATTTTAAAATCTCCAAGGGACAGCAGAGAAGTCTCTGTCCCGGGGAGATTTTAAAATGCTGGGGGTCGGGAGCGAAGCGTTAGCTGCCGACCCCCAGCATTTTAAAATCTCCCTCTGTCCCGGGGAGGTTTTAAAATGCTGGGGGTCGGCAGCGCTTCGCTCCCCACCCCCAGCATTTTAAAATCTTCCCGGGACACGGGGAGATTTTAAAATGCTGGGGGTCGGCAGCGCTTCGCTCCCGACCCCCAGCATTTTAAAACGCTGTTCCGAAGGGGGGGCGGGGACACCTGCCCCCGCCGCCCCACTTCGGAAAGCTGTTCCGAAGTGGGGGGGGCGGGGACACCTGCCCCAGCCGCCCCACTTCGGAAAGCTGTTCCGAAGTGGGGAGGGGGGGCGGGGACACCTGCCCCCGCCGCCCCACTTCGGAAAGCTGTTCCGAAGTGGGGCGGGGGGGCGGGGACACCTGCCCCATCCGCCCCACTTCGGAAAGCTGTTCCGAAGTGGGGCGGGGGGGCGGGGACACCTTCTGAAGGCGGGCAGGGGGTGAAAGTCTTTGTCCCCCCTGCCTGCCTTCCCAGGGGCTTTTAAATCGCCCCGGACAGCGGAGAAGTCCTCCGCTGTCCCAGGGTTTTTTAAAATGCTGGGGGTGGGAAGAAAAGCCCTTGTCCCCCCCCCAGCCTTCAGAAGAGGTCCGGGGACAGACTGTCCCCGGACCTGGTCTGAAGGCGGTTTCCCTAGGAACGCATTAATTGATTTTCAATGCATTCCTATGGGAAACCGTGCATCGCAAGACGAAAAAACCGCAAGACGAAGAGACTTGCGGAACGAATTAATTTCGTCTTGCGAGGCACCACTGTAGCTGTAACACAAAACAACACTTTGCTTTGCTGTGATTAGGGTTAAGGTTAGGGTTAGGGTGACAGTTAGGGTTAGGGTTCGGGTTATGGTTAGGGTTGGGGTTAGGGTTAGGGTTAGGGTTAGGGTTAGGGTTAGGGTTAGGGTTAGGGTTAGGGTTTGGGTTTGGGTTTGGGTTAGGGTGAATGACCACCGAAAGAACAATCCAAGTTGCTGTGCTTAGGGTTAAAGTTAGGGTTAGCGTTGGGGTTAGGATTAGGATTAGGATTAGGATTAGGGTTAGGGTTAGGGTTAGGGTTAGGGTTAGGGTGAGGGTTAGGGTTAGGGTTAGGGTTAGGATTAGGGTTAGGGTTAGGGTTAGGGTTAGGGTTAGCGTTAGGGTAGGTTAAGGGTTAGGGTTAGCGTTTGGGTTAGCGTTAGTGTTAGGTTTTGGGTTCGGGTTCGGCTTAGGGTTAGGGTTAGGGTTTAGGTTAGGATTACGGTTAGGGTTAGGGTTAGGGTTAGGGTTAGGGTTAGGGTTAGGGTTAGGGTTAGCGTTTGGGTTAGGGTTAGCGTTAGGTTTTGGGTTCGGGTTCGGGTTCGGGTTCGGCTTAGGGTTAGGGTTTAGGTTAGGATTAGGGTTGGGGTTAGGGTTAGGGTTAGGGTTAGGGTTAGGGTTAGGGTTAGCGTTAGGGTTAGGGTTGGGGTTAGGGTTAGGGTTAGGGTTAGGGTTTGGGTTAGGGTTAGGGTTAGGGTGAATGACCACCGAAAGAACAATCCAAGTTGCTGTGCTTAGGGTTAAGGTTAGGGTTAGGGTGACAGTTAGGGTTAGTGTTGGGGCTAGGGTTAAGGTTAGGGTTAGGGTTAGGGTTAGGGTTAGGGTTAGGGTTAGGGTTAGGATTAGGATTAGGATTAGGATTAGGATTAGGATTAGGATTAGGGTTAGGGTTAGGGTTAGGGTTAGGGTTAGCGTTAGGGTAGGTTTAGGGTTAGGGTTAGCGTTTGGGTTAGGGTTAGCATTAGGTTTTGGGTTCGGGTTCGGGTTCGGGTTCGGCTTAGGGTTAGGGTTAGGGTTAGGGTTTAGGTTAGGATTAGGGTTAGGGTTAGGGTTAGGGTTAGGGTTAGCGTTTGGGTTAGGGTTAGCGTTAGGTTTTGGGTTCGGGTTCGGGTTCGGGTTCGGCTTAGCGTTAGGGTTTAGGTTAGGATTAGGGTTAGGGTTAGGGTTAGGGTTAGGGTTAGGGTTCTTGTGATTGACCACTGAAAGAACAATAGAAATTTTTTCAACCTCTATTTATTCAGATAGAACCATATCCTATGCATATGGAAGTGAAAAGACGGTGTTGCGTTATTTTCGTTTCATTACACACATTTTGCAATTT